>NC_065509.1:18927628-19138287 GCF_006386435.1 Epinephelus moara
GGGGCATGAGATATGCCCATTCAAAGTTTGCAATTTCAATCGGTTGCTATAGCGCCCCCATTTGGCCAATTGATGTAATATTGCTTCATTCGCGTCCTCCCATGACCCTCTACCACTGTGCCAAATTTCACATGGATTGACCAAGTCAGTGAGGAGAAAAACATGGAACAGACACACAGACAGACAGACAGACAGAATTTTCGTCATTATATAGTAAGATTGTTTAAGCTGTGTGCTTTTAGTTAACAGTAATGTTAACAACAGTTAACAGTTAGCTAATTAACAACTGTTAGATAACTTAGTATGTAATCGTCACTGGCATCCAATGCATCTTGGGATAGGCAGGGCCACGAAGGATTCATCTATTGCATCCTCCATGCTCAGGGAAAGAAGGCAGCATTTCTTGGCTGCATTTGAAGGAGCATTCAGAATGGGACAGCCTTGACTGCGCCAATGTGCCGCAATGTCTTTAAATGCACCCTTCAAAGGCTGCAGCCCCTGAATTGAGACACAGCTACTCTCTCTCATGGTCTCTTTCTCTCAGGTTGAAAATCAAGCTGTTCACTCAGTGCTCCCCCTTCAGGTCTGGAGAACTTTGTGTGGACTGCAGCGTTTATCTGTTGCATTTGACTTTGCATTGTTTTTGCAGTTCTTTCTCCAGCACATTTTTTAATTTGCAGCTTGTTTCCATTGTTGTATTTGTTTTGGATTTTTCAATGTGTTTTTTTGAATTGGTATAGTTTCTGAAGCTGCAGCACATTTCTCTCAATGGAACTGTCCTGTTTGCCCTTGTCAGCCACCGTATCATTACACATGGAACGAATTATCATCTGTTTTCTGAAGCATATTAAGGGTGCTGTATATTCCCCAGTTTTCTCACAGGAGAAGCCAACCCAAACTGTCTTCAGGGCTCATCAGGAAACTATCGCCTGCTTTTGAATGGGATGAGAGGAGCTGATTTGATTGGCCGTTAATGAAGCTGCCCTGCTGATAATTTATTCCTAACTGACGATCATCCCTTTGCACTCTCCTTTTCCAGATTGCGCAGCACTGATCTCTGGTCACAAATATTGAGAATATATTTGGGCCACACCCAAGGGTACCGAAAACAGCTCTCAGATGATTCATTCTTGTAAAGGCTTTAAAATATCTATATCCATATCATATTTGATTGTTCCAGAGGACATAACTAAAAGGCACAGAGAGGCAGCCTTTGTCAATTATGCCCCTAAAGTGTGGACAGTCTGCCTGAGGGGCCTGTTTGTATCATCTGATTGTCTTATGTTCAGTACTTTGTGTTGCATTTTATGTGTGAATTGTGCAACATAAATAAAGTTATTATAATTATTATTATTATTATTATCATCTACAATTAATCTCTGAATGACGTGAAACAGCTCAAGAAAAATCTGCTTGCTTTTTAGAGGTGTGTGACTGCATGTCACAGTCCCTGGCCTGTAAAACGCTTTAAAAAAAAATGAATGAATATTTACAGTTTTCTCGATCTGCTTCATGGATTTTCATTCCAAGTGATTTGACAGAGGAACCTCACAGCCCACACTGGCCTGTAGGCCCACCCCCTAATCATGAATATTTATGAGGAGGCAGAGAGAGCAAAGGCATCCATAATAATATCCCCCAGACCTTAAAGTTGTCTCAATCTGATGTTGCAAAGTCAGAAACCTTGAACCTAATCATCTCAGGTCAAAACATCAATGTTCATCTCAACATGTCGATTTATATTCACCTCTGGCCCAAAAAAACACGAGCTTAATAAAGTGCAGTAAAATTATTCATCACTATTTTTCATATAGTAGGGAGATTTTTTTTTTGTATGTATTCATCACATGGAAATCAATTTAACATACATGCATTCACACTCTTTCTCTAGGTGTATATCCACAACTTTCTACTGTTGCAGCAGCGCCTCTGTGCTCTGACCTGGTATAAACTCACATCTACTATCAGTCCTATTGTCCAAAATGTTGCTCACAAACTGGCTTTAACGCTGCTTGGCTTTGGTGTGAAAGGTTTTAAACACATAATGATAATGACATTGGATAATTAGATCATTATCACAAAATTAAGAGCAAATTTATGGCGACTTTTGAACACCGACTGAATAAAGAAGTGGATCTAGCCAACATGATGTCACCCATTTGTTTGTGGATTTCTGTTTTGAAACCTCGAGTTCGACAGTTTGGCCGTTGCCATCTTAGATTCTTGGAGCCAGAGGTGACCCTAATTGGACAAGAGGGTGGAGCTTGGGAGGCTAAGCATTGCTACACCTCCACCTGAATGATGGTCACTGTGGTAGCAAGCTGTCAATCACAAGGTAGACACGCCCTGAAGCATACCCTGCTTTATCGTCTATGTTACTCTAAATGGGACCATAATTTACAAGATGAACATCATGCTGTATTGAAGAAAAATTAAAACTAGCGACTGAGTGCGCACACACATTAGGAGAATGTTTAGTGAGGTCATAAATCAAGAGAGAAGTAGAGTCATTTTCTCATAGACTTGCAATCAATGGAGTCGCCCCCTGCTGGCCATTAGAAACAATGCAGGTTTAAGGCACTTCATCATTGGCTTCGCTTTTCAGACCCAGAGGCTGTGTCCACCTCTGACTTACAGTCTATGCTTTGAATCCCTGAACAATAAATTCTGCAAACCTCAACCTATATCAATCTAATTTTACACTGCTGCATCTTTAGTTCGTTAAATTAACTTTTCATACAAGTAAAAGTTACTTCACACTGTGTCGAATTGGAGATGCAAGGTTTGCAGCAACAACTTTTAATGAAGTACATCGGCGAGGAGGTGTGATTATCGGCTTGACTTGTAGTTATGAAGCTGCTCACCTGCGAATAGTGATGACTAGAGACATCAACAAGCTGAAGAGGTCAAACGCAGGTGGAGCGCGTGTTCATTATCTTGTGGCAAACATGAGGGTTTCTGTGTGAAACTGCGTGTCTTACACCTCTTTGCCTCTTGGTTTCTAAACAAGTTCACGGACGAGGATCACAGCCCCGAAAAGTCTCTGCAGAAATCTACTGTAAAAGTCAGATTGAGTCTGCTGAAATTGGCTTGTGACCAAAATGACTTGTACACATCTGGGGAAGTCACTTGACATGCGACACCTCCTAACTCCTCTCCGACCTGCAGCAATCTGCAGACGAGCTGCTGCAACACGACACAAAAGCCTGTTTGAGTCCAACTCACCGGTGCTGCTGATGTAAACAGCAAATTCAATATATGATTTTGCAGCTGTAAAGTAGCACACGATCGTTGAATTGAAATTCTCATCCACGAGCTTGTATTAATATTGTAGATAATAACACACAGATATTAATGCTATCAGCCAAAACAAAGACGATGCGCTGAAGCTTAAAATGAAATATCACACTGTTGTTTTCGTTAATTTATGAATTCTCACAAGATAAAGAAACATCCAGTCTGAACCCAAAAGGTTCATTATCAGAGAAAAACGACAAAGTCAGGATGCCCTGACACAAGGGGTGAACGCACTGACCATTATTCACAACAAAGCTGAAACTGTGATATCTCTGCTTAAATAAATCCATTAACTTATAACCCAAATTGTTGCTGATTGATATTTTGTTGTTTGGCTAATCTATTAATTGATTAAAACATATTTGATGCAAAAATTAAAAGCAGAGAGAGAGAGCACTATAGTAAATGTACACAGTAAACCAAAGTACGTACTGAGAAATTCAATTTTTATTTCTGGTACTTTACACATTGTAAGTTTCATTATTCTAAATCAGTGTTTTACTCAGGATATACAATGTAATATTATATAATTTAATGCCTCTTCTATTCACAGATCTCAAGGTAGATCCTATGTATTAAGCATCACATTATCAACCAACTGATGTGAGAGATGTGAGAATATTATCTGAGTTTTCTTTTAAAGTGCGTTTGCTGATCCAAATCAAGGCCACAGTGCGGTTTTGTCATTGGAACAGTGCATCAACTCCACCACAGCGCCTCTCTGACCTTGTTACATGCCCTTTTTCCCCGACAATTACAGCCCAGTATTAGGCTTTTGTCCTGTGCCACGCTGTGGTGGCCTTGCTGCCTGTATACAGCTTCTCCTGTGTGAATGACAGCTGATAAAAGCTCTGGGCTTTTGCTGGCGTCACCGCCACTGTGTAATTCCACTGCAGGGGAGTGTGCTTTTAGCTATGAAGCCCACTGCCACAAGAGCACTAAAGACACAGGCACAAGCCCTCGCCAAATTGCCCTTAAGCTCCAGAGACATTTCATCTGACATGTTATTGATGGAGACAATAGTCACTATTCTAACCGTGTGTTATTTATTGTATTGCATCAGTAGCCCTGCGCATACCACCACCACACACTGAGGCACAGCAGCGAGAGATAAGGCTGGTAGCTGCATCAAATACAGCCACCCTAATTATGAGGGTCCGCATTAAAATTTCATAACAAAAAACAGGATGACAATAAAGCCTCTCAAGTCAATAATGCACCAAGGCGGCACAATACAAAAATTATTTTAAACAACCCAGAAACCTCAAGTAAAATACTGAACCCAGCTTATTTATGCTTGCAAAAGTGTGTGCGTGCGTACATGAGTGCGTGTGTGTGTGTGTGTGTGTGTGTGTAAGAGAGAGAAAGAGGGAGAGAGAGACCTTGAGTGCAATGGGAGGAGTAGATGCTGCAGCATTCAGGGAGGGAAAGCAAAGCTAACTGTGAGTCAGACTCTCTTTCTCTCTCTCTTCGGCCCTTACCTCCCTCCTTCCACTTTCACTCTCCCCTTCTCCTCCCTCTCTCAGCACTTAAGCAGCTGCCTCCACTTATGCAGGGCACATTTCAGATGACAGGAGGGAGGGAGGAAAAAAAAAAGGGGAGGAAGGGAATGATGGGGGGCGGGGGGTAGCAGGAGGAGCAATGGGGGAAGGAAACAAAAGGTTGCACTATGATTGCACAACGATTCAAAAGCTGCTGAAGGGGGACATTCCAGCCTAGGTGAGGATGCTACCCCCCTTCCTCTTATTCCTCCTCCTCCTCCCCCCGCTCTAAAAACCTACGCTGCTATACATCAAAGAGGAGAAGGTTAACCGCTAGACACAGTAACCCCTGTAATAGAACCGTTTTCTAATGACCATCAAAGAGTGTTTACTACCTCTGGGCCTGTGATTAATGGCCGTATGCACGGGCAACCTCCTACTTCACATCCTCTTTCCTCGTGCTCAGAGATGGTGAAAGAGATGTGGCGAAAATGACAGCTGGGATTCTGAATGCTCCAGTAAGATCTTTTAGGACACGACCAGCTTGACCTCCCAACCCCCTCTATGACAAATTAGTGTCTAATATCAAGACACACACACAAAAAAAGAGGACATATTGAATGTCCTGTGATAAGACCGTCATGGTGCTTTTGTGGATTTAATGAATGGGTGATGATGTAGCAGTGAGACTGATCTTGTTGTAAATGAAATAAGATTTAAATAACAATAAAACGGATGATTGATTTTTCACTTTTATAGATGATTCTTGAAGGGTTTTTTCACTTACTGTTCATACTTACACCTACGAAAAGTAATGAACTATAATTCGTATATAACCCATGTAATCATAAGCCAGGAGGCTGTGATCATGTGACCTATGCGCTGCAGGTTGTTGTCCGTCATATGATGGAAGCAAAGGAAGTTAGGTCATGTCGTATAAACAGCAATGAAGTCTTCAAAGAGAGGTGGTCGGGGTGGGTCAGACGAATACAGGACTCTGACCCAGGAGACCAGAGTTTGTAACTAAAAAAAAGGAGTTAATTTAAGTTACATACGTACCTAATGTCATGTCGTCGCTTTACTTTAGGTGTGAGACATGACCACGCCAACCATGATTCTTTTCCTCAACCTAACTTAACCGATAATGCTAATTTGTGAGATATCATACAGTGTATTTATCATATACTCAAAACTAAAAATAAATGCCAAATGTTTCTTTTATCAAAATGTCAATACATCATGCTCAGTATCTTTATTGGACATGTCCATATGTTCTAGAAGGTGTGTATCTCCACGTCAACTTCCCCTGAATCAAGAAAACACAATTGTTTTCAGCGACAGTGTATTTTTTAGGTGAGATATGGTTTGGGCACAAAAATTACGTGGTTAGCTTTAGGAAAAAATCACGGTTCAAGTTAAAGTAAGTTCTTTATTTATAATAAAAATCTAACAGTGGGGAAACCTTGAAGGTTGGGTTCAAGTCTAAAGAGCAATGTAGCAAAGAGAGGCGGTCGGGGTGGTGGGCGGGTCAAACAAGCACAGGACTCTGACCCAGGAGACCAGAGTTTGTGTCCTGTGTGAAACCAATACAAAAAGAGTTCATTTAAGTTCCGTACACACCTAACGTCATGATATCACTTAATATGAACCATGAAACATGACGATGCTAACCATGATTCTTTTCCTCAGTCCAACTTAAACCAATAAGGACGCTAATTTGTGAGACAATAAAATGTATGTATCAATAAACAATATACTCAAAACTAAAAATGAATGCCAAATGTTTCACAAAATCATGTTTCTTTTATCAAAATGTCAATACATCTTGCCCAGTATCTTTATTGGACACGTCCATATGTTCTAGAAGGTGTGTATCTCCACGTCAACTTCCCCTGAATCAAGAAAACACACTTGTTTTCAGTAACAGTGTATTTTTTAGGTGAGGTATGGTTTGGGCACAAAAATGACGTGGATAGCTTTAGGTAGAAATCGTGGTTTGTGTTAAAGTAAGTTCTTCATACATAATAAAACTCTTACAATGAGGAATCTTGTAGGCTGGGTTGAAGGACTGCTTTGATTAGGTTAGGGGACCTTCATTGTCATGGTTACAATAACACACACATGGTTAAGGTTAGGGAAAGATCATGGTCATGCTTTAGAAGCAACACAGTTGACACTGACTAACAAAGGTCTCTTGTGTTAAAGTCTGATGTTTTGTTGATACATTCATCCAAAATACAGGCTTGTAGAAATAAACAAAAAATCTACATTTCTTTACCACTGCAAGGAAGGACAGCGTCTGCATCGAGTGCAACTCACATTTTACACATTACAATGCAGATTTACACTAAACTGAAGGCGTAAACATGCATTGCATCTGCCTCGCTAATTGACTGAATATTGTGTATTAATTGCACTGAAGATATTCTGTGGGCTTAATTTAATTAAAGTAATCTCAGTGCTAAATGCAGTACACATAGCTTGTATTTTAAAGCTGGATAACTTGAGTGGTAAACAATGCAGCAGAACATATCACTGCAGAGTCCAGTGTAATCACTGGTGACAAAAGGACAGTAAAGTTGTCACACTGTAAGGTCTGTTTCCCCTGACAACTGTGTTGATGGATGAGAAATAAAGATGACTAACACTGTGACTTGAGCAGCTACCAGAGAGGAAGCTGTGTCAAGGGGGAAGGAGGTTGCAGGAGTGATGCAGGCTGCTGCTACACTGATTACAGAGTCTCTCGCTTTGCTTTGTGGCCTGAAGTTAGCTGCACAAATCATCCTAAGGTTTGTCTGATGAGCATTTCATTCAGAGGTTGAATAGGTGGGATTTTCACTTTAATAACATAAAAAAAAAAAACCTCACAATAATACAGCTTATCTGCGGGGGTCATATTGGTTTGGCTCACTGCATTAATCACATCAACACACTTACACACTCTCTGGAGCGCAAATTTTGTTTTGCTTTGATTTCATTTTCTGCTATTTAACATCAAAGGTCAGTGTTAAGTGCTATTTGTTCTCTAACTAAGATAATGTCACAGATGCATTATCATTATGACTTTTCAGGTATTTTGCAACTTTAAACAAACTCATCTTTGTAGCTAAAATACATCATTCACTTTAAAAACATTTTATTAAATGATCATAATGCGTAAAATGTTTTTAGTTCATAATATCATTTCTGAAATATCAAAATCTTTGTATGGAGTCCAAACATGCTTTAAAATAATAGTTTGACATTTGAGGGAATTTGCTTTATCGCTTTCTTTTTCAGAGTTGGAAAGATTAGTGACACTGTCATGTCTGTGTGTTAAGGAGCCAGGAGGCAGTTGACCTAGCTTAGCATTAGCACCGGAAGCAGGGAGCAACAGCTAGCCTGGATAACATCATTCAAGCTAAAATATCTCTGATAGAACCCTGTTTGCTTCAGCACCTGCCAGGTACCAGACAGCAGAGTCAACAAAGCTTCTGCTGTAACGGTTCAAGTACTCAGACTGAACTGTCACAATACGGGGCTCACGGTGTGGTGCATGCAGTCGCAGAAAGAATACACTGTGTGTAGATGGATGCACATGAAGTTCCATCCCAAAACTTTTAGCTGCACACTGTTAGCAACATGTGCTAAGGTTAGCCAAACAAGCTGGCTAGTGAGTGAGTCAGTCACATTATGGCAAGCGCAAATTGAGTGTTCCAGGAATGACCCCTAAAACCCTGAAATTAGTTAGCATTTGGTTTTGTTCCATGACATTTCAGTCAGACAACTCGTTTTATTTCAATAGAACATGGTGAGTGTTTGGTATCTAGACTCCAGCCTCATCGCTCCCCGCAGATATATTTACATGAGATACTGGGGAGTGATGATTAAATATTTCCCCCCTTAGCCAGAGCCTGCAGGTAGATGCTGGGGTTAAGGTGGGGCTGAAAGAGTGAACACCATTACTGAAGCAGGGCAGCAGCGGCATTGACAAGGCAAGGGGACAGCTAGAAAGATTTTGCAACTTAAATAGAGCGCCAAATTGGGAGGGTGTGTTTTGTAGATGACATATGAAAAGCTCGCAGACATGCAGGCGTCGCTCCATAAAATACATCAGTAAATACCCAACAAGTGAACTTAGAAACTTTTATGTGTCTTAAGAAAGGCAGTTGCTAGGAAGAAGATAAATAAGACGACAGAAAGTCATCAGGTCAAACACAGCTTAAGAGCCTTGTTGTGGTGACATCATGAAGTCATGCGACCGCAGTGTAGTTTGTCTATAACCTACTTTTAGCTTTTTACTTCTGATGATTACATTTAGGCTTCTTAAATCATAAAAGAGGTGTTTATTTGTGATTATGTTGCTGAAACATTCTCAAACATTTGTTTGCCACAAGCTTTTTTTCGGCAATATTCCAAAATTCAATTTAAAAATCCTGTAGGCTTTTTAACGAGGGAACCAAGGCGACGCTAAGTTCCATATGACCCTACAGAAAAACCCTGGAGCACTACATGAAACACCAGAGCTGAAAGACCTGCCTGTGGGTTCCTGATCAGCATCAACAGCAACAGAAAGTTCCTTCGTAGTACTGTCACTGAATGAAAACACAACGAATTCAACAACATTACCTAGATGTGCCGATCACCAGAATTGCAAATGTCTGGGTGCTTTGAGCCAACATGAAAGTAACTGAAACACTCCTCCTGATGCACAAGTTTTTTTTTTTTTATATATATAATTCTACGTATATTGGTAGTTTCAATTTCATAACATGAGAGATGTTTTTCAGTTTTATAGCCGGTTGTGATCTGTTACCTTTTTGGAAAGTGTTCAGTGTTCGTATAGTGTTACACAGAAGTGTTTGAAATGTTCCTGATTTTTTTTTTAAAGATATTTTTAGGGCTTTTTAGCCTTTATTGTATACGACAGACAAGTGTGAAGGTGGGAGAGAGAGGGGGAGTGACATGCAGCAAAGGGCCGCAGGCTGGAGTCGAACCCGAGCCGCTGCGGCAACAGCCTTGTACATGGGGCGCCTGCTCTACCACTAAGCCACCAGCGCCCCATGTTCCTGATTTTTAAAATTAAAATAGTCTTTCAGTCCCCAGCAAGAAGATTTTGTCTCTTTGACACTTGCACTACTGTCTGTTCAAAATGAATGAAAAGAAACGTATCTTGATGCATTAGAGTTTTTCCCCACTGTACCAAACTCACAACGGGTTGTGACTCCTAAACCAGAGTCTGACTCTTACGTGACTTTCGTGTACCCTTACACTCCCACAACTAGCAGGTGAACTATTTTTCTCAGGAGTGGATGGAGAGAGTAGGAACTAAAAGAAGACTGAGTGAGACTCACATGACTCCAAATGAATGCTAATGCTCCTCATGTGTCTGCTGAATGGTAAAATAGGTATTTGTTTGCTAATATTTCAACAATAAAAACAATCCTTTCAGCTATTCGTATATGTACAAGGTTGTGAGGCAAAGACTAGACTGACTGGTGGTTAAATCACTTTCACCAGTCTGTTCATCAGTCAGTGTGTCCAGTTGTTCCTCAATACTTCTTTTCTGTCTCTTCAGTGAAAAACAAGCCGGCCATTATGACGAGAAAGATCAGTAGATTTGCAGCATCTTACAGAAGGCCAACAAGCAATCAACTGAAAGGGGTCATTAAATGCATCATGTGCTCACCGCTTCACTTTCTTTGAAAACTGCAAATGTTATTTTTCGAATATTTGTGATGACGATAATCACGCGCTTTCAGGTTACTTCAAGAAAGCTTTTTAAAAAGCGGAGACATTTCTATTGGAACATTTCTTTCTTTCATCAAGACATGGAGCCCAGTCTGTTGAGTTTGTTCATTTTACCTCTAAGGACAAACACTGTGTAGTGCAGAAAGAGACGGCAGCACATTGGCTACACTCTAAAGCTCTCTTAGGATCCATCAGGATAGCCAATGGTGAAAAAGTAAAATAAGTTCACGAGATAAGCAGCATCTAGCAATAAAAAACATTTGTTACGGAGACTAAAACGAGTAAGTGTTCAGTGGAAAGATCCACAGCATCTTTGGCTTCCCAATTCCCTCTTTCCTAGCACAATAAATGTCCTGCTAATAGGTCCACAGTCTCTTGAGCCAAGACAAAAGCAGCTCATTGATAACGGCTCAATAAGTGAGCATGGAGGTCTGTCGAGGGCTTTGAGGAATTTCCAGTCAATATGTGGCCATAATGGATTGTACATGGCCTTTTTAAAACAGTATTTTATTCCTGAAATTGCAGTAGCTGCAATTTGCCAACTTCTGCTAACCCCACCACAATACAATAACCATGACGAAGACACAATAGAGTTATAAATAATAAGCAGCTGATAAATAGTTAATGCACGCTGGGGATTTTTTTTTCTTGTAAAATATAGTTCTTTTTAAGTTATTTCTTTAAATCTAATAATCATGATCCTGAGAGAGGGATACATTTTATCCATCACATATTACACCCTTATTATTTTCCTCTTTAAACCACGATCTTTTATCAGCGTTTTGTTTTTCAAAATGAGAGACTCTAAAATGAAGACAGTTTCATCCACATCACAAAATCCATTCCATTACTCTGACAGTGAAGATTTCCCTTTGTTCTCGCAGCCACAAATTATTTCCCTGTTGCTTCAGAAGGCGACTCCTTTACTTGGCTTCAAAACCAAAGGACGGGGGCAGGTGGGGTGGAGGGAGGGAGGGGGGGTGGTGGTAGAGGACAGAAGGAGAAGAAAGGAGATACATGGAGGAAAAAAAAGAGGGAGAAACAGGGGGATGAGAAAGGGAGGGCAGAGGGAGAAAGGCCAGAGAGAGACAAGGCAGAGAAGGGGGCGTCCGTCTGGGAGAGAGTGTGTGCACAATGTGTTTGTACGTGTTGAGGGTTAAGACTGAGAAGGGCATGGGACACGCAACAGCCGCACTCTGCCCTTCGGACCGTCTACAAACTCAAACCTCAATATTCACCCGCCATGTCTGCNCTGAGAAGGGCATGGGACACGCACAGCCGCACTCTGCCCTTCGGACCGTCTACAAACTCAAACCCAGCCGCACTCTGCCCTTCGGACCGTCTACAAACTCAAACCTCAATATTCACCCGCCATGTCTGCTCGCTAATACGCCGCCTTCCTTTGATATTTGTTTTCCCTTTTTTTAAAGTCATTGATGTTATTAGTTTTTGAAACCCGGCTTAGAGGCTTATTGATAGGCTGCGCAGATGGAAATATAAATGGCCTCAGAATCTCTGATGAGAGAGAACAATAATTCTTGTCTCTTAGTTGTGTGAAGCTGCCGCACATCTACAACACTTAAACAACACTGGGAGGGAGTTTCTGTGTTTTCCTGCGTCAAGATGCTCCTGTATGTTGCAGTTTAGGCCGCCGTGTTTCCAGGGGACTTTACCAATAACAAATAAAAAGCCAGCAGCTTTCCTGTGAAACACTTAATCAGGCGGTATGTGGAATCAGTGAGAGCGGTAAAAGGAGCACACTGTCACGGTTTTAATGTGTGTGTCTCTGTGTTCAGGAGGTGGAGGGGGGGGGGGGTTAGCCTCTGTGATGTGCCACAGCTGAAATTGGCAGGCTATCAGTCACAACCCTGTAACACAATGTACAGCATTTCTAAACGGTATAAAGAGATATGACAGCCAAGAAGGCAGAGAGACAGATTGAGGGAGGGAGAGAGAGAAGACACGGAGACAGAGTGCAAAGCACAGAGTGAGAGTGAGAGAAATGCCATTTTTAGAAGCCTGATGTGTTAGTCTAAATGTTTTCTTTACAACTGGGTCAGAACAGCACATTATTCTAGACTCGGAGAACAAGCGTTTAAGTCTTTTGACACCGACAGATCTCGGTGCAGCAGGTCACATTTTTCATCACGGCAACAGACACATCACAGCCGAGGTCTTTAAACGACACCATATTGTGTCCAAACGAAGGGGAAGTTGGCAAGATGTTTGGAGCGGGGGGGGCAAGCTTTTCTGCGGACAAATGAGAACAAAGCCTGCTCAGCCTCCCTGTTGGTAATCAGGCCTATTGATTAGTGGCTGTGTGGGTCTGTGAGGGGCCACAGAAGCCTGGGAGCCAGTGGCTGTGTGCATATGCACAGGGGTATTAGCAGCGCTTATTCTCCGGGCCTGTGGGACAATGCAGCCTCTGAGCGAGGTGATTAAAAGGCCCGAGCTATTGAGCTCCTCCAATCAATGCCCTCCTGTGCTGCAGGACAGAGCCGGAGGCCACTTCCTAAACAACACTCACACACATGCTAACATATTATCACTTTCCCTACCCTCCTTTTCTCTCCTCTCCCTTCCCCCCAAAATCTTAAACCAACTTCGTTAAGTGTCAGGGCCAAAGGGAGCCAAATCCCCATTGCCCTGCTGTATGGCACGCCTTGACCACACCACACTACAAAGGGACTTGCCATTTTCATCATGTGCAATGGCCAATTAAACAAATCTAATACCACACAGAAGAAGGGGTGTGAGATAAAAGTAGGAGCTTTTCATTTAAATGGATAAGGTTAATGAGTTATTTGTATGGTTGACGTATTCCGATGGTTTAAAAGGTTAGGCGCATCTACACAGCTGCCCTTTGGAGTGATCTCCTCCGTTTCACGCTCCCTCAAGCAGTGGTAATGAGAGGTCACTGTGCACCATGAGGGCCCTGGGAAGCCAGCAAGCCCCAGCCAGACAACCACACAGCCACCGTCATATTACTAGTTCCTCCAAAATAAACAGGCCTTGAAGAGAGGAGCAGGTCATTCCAGCCCTTTCTCTTAAACTGCCTCTCTCCCTCCTCTCTCTCTCTCTTTCAATATCCTGACAAGTGGTCTGCTCTCAGCTCGCCGTGACCGGAGAACCCTCCTCCCTCTTGTTTTTTGGAACATCCACTTTTATATTTTCAATAACTGCAGAATCCTATTTTTGTTTCCTAATGGAGCCGCTCTGTTTTTTTTTTCTCGTCTCTAAATCCCATTTCAGAGAACTGGCCCGTCTTCTTTACATCCGCCGCCATAATCAGACCTGCTATTTTTTGCTGCCGCATGTCTCATCAACACCTCAGTTAATCCAGTCAAAAATATCACATATTGCTGACATATAATCAGTCATGGAAAATATAACTCAATCACAGCATGATTATGGAATAACAGAGCAAATATACATCATGGCAATTTCCATACTGGCCCCGTTCTAGGCATGAACTTGGACTCGTGGTTAGCGAGAATCATGAGAGAAGGCCTCGCTTCGCTTAATTCAGAGCTATTGATTTGGTAATTATTTCATAAGCCGGTATGTCCAAATACTCACAGGCACAGAAAAGCCCATATCACAGGCGGCCAGGCAGCCTGGGGTGTGTTGCTGTCAGGTTTGCCAGTGTGAGCGGACAGAGGCGGTGGGCTCTGCTTAAGACAGAATATTGGACAAACACAAACAAACGAGGCAGCGGCCACTGTGACTCAGTGCTCTAATGAACCAGCGTATTGACTTGCTGGCTTTCTCTTTCTCTCTGCCTCCATGTCTCTCTCTCTCTCTCTCTCTCTCTCTCTCTCTCTCTCTCTCTCCCCCTCTTACACACACACACACACACACACACACACACACACACTCTGCCTCACTCGCTCTCTCCCTCTGTCTGCTGTGTTTGTATGGATCCCAGCTGCCACTCGGAATACCAATTACTGTAGGCCCAGGAGTGGGGGAAGGAGAGGGAGAGAGATAGTAGGAAAGGGAGAATGGGAGAGAAGGAGGGATGGTGGGGAGGCAGTGGGGACGAGGAAGGAGGGAAGGAGGAAGGGGGAAGAAAGAGGAGGAGCGGTGGAGAGGAAGGGAAGGAAATGGCAAGCGATCCAGGAGGCTCGTCCACACTTGGTGACCAGGAGAAGAAGCTCAGAGTCGTGGGTGATGACGAGGAGGCGAGGCGAGAGGAAGGGGGGGGGTCTTCATCCCTGATGCTGTGGCACCTCACAAGGAGGGAAAATCAAAAAGTGTCTCCATGTGAGACACTTACATCCCCAATGCTGTGACACTCTTGCAGCTGACGCACAGGGTGGGAAAATCAAAGGAGACCTTTTTGTGGTCTGCCACAAATAGGTGCACCCCCTACCCCCCCCCCGCACAGGAGGGAAGGGAGGGGGTGGGGTGTTGAGTGTTTCACAGGCAAAAGTAACATTTTCCCTGCGAATTCCTGGGACGAAGCTGGGCACTACATCTCCCATTACAAGATATTTGTATTTGATAAAGGGATTTGGACCGTGGAGAGCTTTTGGTTCCAATGACACTCCTTCTCTCCCTCTCCCTTTCTCTTCTCTTCTCCAACCACCGCAACAATTCTCATGACAACCATAATGAGCATGCTCACATTCTGCACGATACCACTAATTTGAGAAATTTCCAGCACAAAGACATAATTAGACAAACTAATTAGACGAAGACTTCGCTGCACAGAGATCCTCCGCAGTTCAACTCATCCGCCTACCTGCCGATGACTAAAATAGGAAGCGAGCCGTCAAGCCCATCCATGCTTATTCCCCTCAGTTAGTGCGGTGAGATGTTTGTGAGATGGCGCCCAAGGGAGAATAACATGATCTCTCCCAAGGGCTGCAGCCGCTCCTCAGCAGCAGAACAGCAGTGTCTTTGTTGTGGCTTTAGTGTCACATAGGGCTAACAGGTCTTACCCAGCCACAGATTGTCTTCCTATTTTTATCTGAGCCAGCGACATTGTCTAGATACTGTGAGAAAAAAAAAGCTGGCTGAGAACAATCTGCACAGGCCAACAGCTATATGTAAGACATATTAATAAATCAGAGAGAGGCACTCATATGTGCCTGAACACTTAAAAATACACAGAGTTCCAGTTGAGGTGTTCATAGCGAGCTATAGGTGAAGTGGTGGGTTTTCTAATGAAGAATATGAGGAGAGTACTTAGAGAGAGTTGGAGAGGCGAGGGAGGCAGAAAGGTAATTGATTTTAAAAGTGATGGGAAAACCCACAGGTCTCAGGAGGGAGCAGCAAACCGTCTCGACGGATACAGAAACCCCAACTGCCTCCAAGAATAATGGAATTAATTCTTAGTCTGATTTAAATACATTTTATAATGGGAACTTAAATTAACATTTCCTAAAGCCCCCAGAGATGGAGTCAAAGTGTAAATTGTTACAATTTCTCTTTTTTTACTTTTCTCTCGACAATGGAGCCTTTGTCCTCTGAATATGTGTTCCACTCTGCGCACTCTGTGTTATCCAAATATCAGTGTTTGCTCGTTATCGTTTTTTGTACAGTGTAAGATAAAAAAAAAAAGGTCTTATTATTATATGAACACGGACTGACTCGTGCATACACAAAAACAAACTTCCACACCCACATAAAAGCGCAGAGGGCCAAATAAGCATGTGCACATGCGTACGTACACATTCATATTTTCAACTGCTTGGCAGGCTGTCACTGCATTCACCGTGGATTCTCAGTGGTTGTGGGCAGATTTGTAAGAGTATAAGAGGGAGAGACACACGGGTGTTTGTTAGTGCTAATTTTCTGTCAGCTCACTAAGTCCAGGTAGACTCCATGCACCTCGGGATTAACAGTCAGCACGGAGGGCTTCTGTAAGCACTGGCTGCCCCTTAAACAGATAATTCATACACACACACACACACTGTAATGTATACACAATGCACATAGATACCTTACCCCGCCTCTCCAGAGGCCTCATCACTGGAGCCAAAACACTGCAGCAGCATACATCTTTGATAGCGAGTTTTAAACCTATTAGATCATATGGCTATAAAGTATGCATGCAGACTGTACACTGGCTCTCCCCTGACAAAGACTTTCTCTCACTGGAATTACCTGCATAAATAAACCATAAGCAAATCCCAAATAGTGCACACAAAAGGCAAAAAGGCGTTCTCATACACGAGCATATATACACACCTCGGAGACAGGTATCAAAGGAGCAGGTTATACGCAGCGTCATTTGAATATAAAAGGAAAAATACCTGCTGTTGTGATACTCCCAAAGTATTTAGCCCACAGTGACAGATACAGCACTGTACCATAGCTAAAAAAAAAAGCTCAACCTGGAAGTGAGGCTACTGGACACTATGGATGAGGGATGTACTTTCTGCTGCATATTCATACTGTAGGCATCACACACTGAGCAGTGTTTTCACCTGAGGTAGCAAAGTTTTTTTTAGATTTTTTTTCACCACCTAACTCCGAGGAATATAAAAAGTTTTTTCTGCAAAACAGTTTAAAAAGGACAAACTTCTCAGATTCAGCAGTGTTTAGGTTTGTCTGTCTAGGACTACAATAGCAATGTAACCAAACATCTATCTGGATCGATACATAGATTCAATCATCGATGCAAAGTGACAATATCCATACATATCATCATCAAGATATGCGTTTATTTTTAAATTCCCATGGTACATCTGTGCGCCATTTCCTTCCGAGCATCTCCTTCCTAAACAGTCAAACAGTGCTCGCACCTTGCAGCCAATGGCAAGCAGCAAAAAAAACAACAATGACTATATTTACTGATATCGTCTCGTATCGATCGCAGGCCTCTGAACAGAATCAAAAACGTATCATGACAGACTTTGTGATATCAGCAAATATCGCTGTCCAAAATATATCATATCACAATGAAAGTTATGATTTACACCCCTTGACTTAAATAATTATTTCATAAATGATTCATCTGCTGATTATTTTCTCAATGAATTAATTAATAATTTGGTGTAGAAGTTGTGAGAAAATTTACTTTGACCCATTAAAATTATTATTATTATAATCATTATTATTATTAAAATTACCCAGGTAGCTCTACAGATTGCTTGTGTTGTCTATAAGTCCAAAACTTCAACATATTCTGTTTACTATAAAATAAGATGAGTAAAGCAGCAGATCATCAAAATGTAAGTGTTCAAAATTGAGATATTTGTTAATTTCACTTGAATTTTTCTCAATGAAATACAAGTTCAAGTTCAAGATAAGCTCGAGTGTGATTCTCGTCGGGGAATACATGATTACAAATGAAGTAAACTACACAGAGGATGTGACAAAGCATGGAGTGCCGGCCGACAGCTGAGTGAGTAGTCAAAAAGTTGAAAGTTGATGTTCTGCCATGGTACTACAACATGCAACTATTTGAACTAAAAATATCTAACAAAATGAAATATTACGTACATAAATTGAAAAATAAACACTGCCACAAATTACAAAGCTAAATATTCTAACTGTGTGGTTCCTGATATGCAGCAAAATGTGGGCCTCATAACCCCTGAAAAACAAAGATTTTCTTTTTGCAATATATAAAAATAGTGACCAGTTTAACTATGAAAAAAACCCACTGGCCGACCTCTGGCACTCACATCACACTTCTTATGTGTGGACTGGTTTATATTAGTTGAATTAAGACAACTTTTGCTCTGTGAGTGATCCAGACTTAGCGAGCTATCCCTCAGCACTTTAAGTTTTATGACTGTATCAAATAAGGTTTCCTTACTTGTTTTGATTGGACCAACTTCCTTCACAGTGTTGCCTAACAAGGTGGAACTTTAACAGTGTGACAAACACACCGACATTATAAAACACGGAGTAAAAAAAAGGCATGGGTGAGGGTTTATGCTCACCCTATGTTGCTCCTTTAAATTCCCTCCAAAAAACAAAAAGTCACCTCCTGGAAATGGTCTCAGTGGAATTGCAGTCTTTTTTTTTTTTTTGGAAAGGCGACAAACTACACACAAAAAGGTGGAAAATTACTTCAGAGACACCATAAATTATTAAAAAAAGGGAAAAGTAACTATAGTTCTTCCTAATATATATATTCAGTGAGCATTTGACATGGCTTATAAAATAATTACATAAAATTTAGAGTTACCATTTTATAGTTTGTTGAAGTTGATTACTTTGCCCTGGAGACATGGTTAAATCCAGTACATGTACCAAAAAAGGTCAGTAAAAAGGAAATAAAAGTAATTTCAATCTGCATTATTCTGTGTTTATCTGATAAAGAACGCCTTAATCTATTATTTAGGACATGTGGTATAAATATTTTAGACATTTTAAAGAAAATATGAGGAAATAACTCACGGGGACAGGAAATGTTGCTGCATAACAAGAGTGACCCCACTATTAAAATTGGTGCTACACAGAAAGCCTGGAAATTATTCAGCAAATCCAAATGTCCTGAATTCCAACAGTATACAAGATATTACAAAGAATCTCTGCGGCTTTGTGTGACTAAATGATGAATTAGCTCTTTTATCAGCGGAGGCTACGCTGAGATGCATATTTGACTCCTTCTGAAGAGCATTTTAGTGGCTCAACTGTGATATATGTGGGCTGTATTCTGACAGTGTCGCTGAGTGATGACTTGGGGAAATGGGTTAGAAGAGCACTGAGAGATGGTGAGTTGGGAAAAAAAAAAAGTCTATTTGCGCGAGACAGAGCTCCAGTATGTCACTGAGAATAAATGTGAGGCAGGCGTCCTGGCCCTTTGTGTATCTTTGCGCTTCAATTGGCTATTTGTGTGTGACAGCAAAGACTGGGCCGCTGTCATAATGTAAAACATGTGCATGTGAGAAACAACAGGAGTCACCAAGCTGAAGAAAACCCAGAGCCAGCAGAAATTCTTACTTGGATTTGCCGGCGCTAACACACACACACACACACACACACCACACACAGGGAAACCAGTGAGCAAGTACACAAAAAAATGCAAACACATCCAGATGATAAATACAAGGTGCTGAACAGAGGAGCAGGTAAAAGACAGAAAAATAGAGGTGTGCTGTCAAACATATCAATTTATCAATACAAATCAAGTCTTTATAATTGAAATGACTTCAATACTTATTTTCCTCAGTATCAATACTATCAATAATCCTCTTTGCTCTCTCTTCTCTCCAACAGCGTTGAACCACACACACCGCTGCAGTGCCCCCTCACTCCCAGCGCTGTCTTGTCGTCACTTGTCTCATTCGCTGCGGCTGCTTTAAGGCTTTTGCAGCACGGTTTTGTTTTGATTTTTACTTGCACTTTATTGCATTTTGAAAGTGTGACTATCTCAGATGCTTTTGAACAAGAGCGCTACCGCAATTAGAAGATTGTTTCCATTAATGTAAAGTTAATTATTGTGAATGTTTACTACAGTTATTCCTCGGTTCTATGTAACATACCTTTTACACCAAATTACGGCATGTACGCAGGTTTCTGAAACGCGGGAATACTCGCTAAAACAGGCTATAGACTCCTTTCCCATTGCCAGCACACCAGAGCAGTGTACACAGCTCTGCATTAGACGAGCAGGCCTTTCTGTTTATTTACTAGTGTGTCACATTTGATGCACAGACAGGCAGATTAGCAAACAGTAGAAAGCAGCATGGAGGCTGGTGAAAATATTACAGTGGTTACTTCTTTTTTTAGATGTGTTACTTATTCAGCCTCTATTTCAAACTCGCATTGCATCTCGCTGGTGAACGGGCTACAATTAGCGCGTTCAGCCAAGTGTTGTGTTTCCATCGCTGCCGAATGGAGCTGCAGCCAATAAATACCGGTGGCTACTGCAGAGTTTGACCAGGTGTTAATGCCGATTATAACCTTTCCCATTACATACAAAGGCCAGATAGTGAGCAGGTGTTAGTGGGTTTTTTTGCTCAGTGGGAAAGGGGCTTTGCTAACTAAGAAAATTAAAAAACATTTTAATTTTATGCCCTCAATGTCAGTCTTTTGCTGCGGTATCAAAAATGGTATCAAATATCAATATTTTTCAGGGTACGTAGATATACTGACACTAGATAAGGCTCCCATGACCATATATTTACCACCAAGCACTTGGGGGCATTATCTAGTGTGCGGACTCCATTCTTCCGTCTTAAACAAGCAAGTATACACACAGCTGTACATCCTAGAAGTCAAAGAGCCACAGTACACACTTCATACACCCTTCTGTGATGCATCTGAAATGAGAAGTCCTAATTATTATTTCCATTGTACCCCACTCCTGTGACAAGGACCACTAGCTGTGAATGATTATAATTATTACCCGTAGTAGAATAGCAGTCATGCTGTTGTATCATCAGCAACATCATCCAACAGATCAGGGTCAAATCCAACTTGAAATTCATGTATGCAATTCAATTCACATTCTCTGTGTTAAGATATTCAAAAACATTCCTCATTTGACTTCTGCTTAGATGTGTCGCGCATGGATTGTGTTTTGCCTCTGGCGTGCTATGGTAAATGGAAAGTAAAGCGCTGTTCGTCAGCTGACTGTATCTGACAGGAAGACTATTGCAGCTGCTCAACAGGCTTTTGTCATCCTGCTCTCTACGTCAACCGTTGCGGTATGATAAAACAGCTATTCGATTCAATTATCCCTAATGTTTGATTAGGGCACAAATGGTGCAGTCTCCACAAACAGCAGCACAATTAAAGTGAAATGAATTACAAGGAATCTTAGACCGAACGCCATAAATTTCAAACACTCAACTTGTACGCAGTGAAAAGATTTACAGCAAAATATAGCCTGTCTCTTATTTGTACATAAATTCACAACATCGTTTAGAGTAGCAAACAAGCCTGTCTTGAATAGCTGGTAATTATGTACAGCAGCAAATAAAGCGTGGTTCCTTTCTGAGGCACTGGTGGCTTGTTAAGTGGTGAACAGACAAAACAGCATTTAGAAAATGAAAGGTGCAGGGAAACATCCAGGGCACAGCGAGCTTCTCTCCCATTAGAGACAACACTGTCTGTCTCACGACCGTTTTGTTTGTTCCAACTGGCTGTGCTGGGAGGACGCACCCTGAACCCCCACCACCAACAGTAACTATGTCTCTCCCTTTTTATCTGTCCCCCTCTCCCTCTGTCTGTCCAGCCCTTCCTCTAATCTTCCCACCATGTCCATCCCCCTTCTCCTCTGCAGCTCCTCTGTTGTCTCCTCTCTCACAGTACACCCTACCCTATGTTTTGCTCTCTTTCTCATCATCAACCCCTTTTTTTCATCCCCCCTCCCCCCTTTTCCATCCACCAAATCAAAGATAAGGCTAATGAAGGTGGCTTATTATTCCAGCATTCGGGACCCTGACAGAACACACGTCCAGCGTAACATGGATATGCGGCTCCTCCGGCTCCAACATGAGGAATTAAAAAAAAAAAACATGTTCAAATTAGACAAGGGGCGATGAATCTATTAGTGTTATTATATAACAAAAACCAGAGCTGTTATTGCCACTGTGTGTGCCATTACAAAGGGAACAATACATGGGAGCACACTGTGTGAAACCAATTAAAATCCAGCCCCGTCATATAGCTTCCACCCTCCCGAGTCATGTTGTGAATATGCCGCTTTCACACCATTCATGTCAGTGCACCTGTGTCCACTGCATTAAATCCCCACTTCTTTCGGCTCCTTCTCAAATTTCCCAGCATCACATCTCGCTATCTGTTTCAAGAATCCCATGAGTTGAAATGCAAGGGGGCCCGGGAGAGTGTGAGCAGAACAGGGGAAATTTCACATTATCTATCCATCTGCAATATAAGGGTCTGATGTGGAAGCAGGAAATGAGCTGTGAACGTCAAGCCTGCATGCTCATGGTCCCAGTGGCCGCCAGCCTACACATTGAGATCAAGTAGGCAACGCGGGAAGTGGTTTAATAGACCCCAGTTTAATTGGACTTTTATTTGTTAATGGCAGAAATCCTGATGCATTACTTTAATTATCCTGGCAGAACTAATTCATGAACACGGTGCACAAACGTGGCTGGACTTGGCATTCAGATCTCATCCGACTGCTTTCCTCATCTCTTCTTTTAAACCTCCTATCTAGGGCTGGGTATCATTTAAAAAAGCACAATACCAGTAACCTTAAAGTGATACTGATACCAGTAGAGTACGTCATTGGACACACATCATGTGAATGGAGGCATTCAGTTGCGTAAAATGCCACTACCGCTAATTTGGTGGCATCTTGGCACGCTGAACTGCCAGCTCTGTCAAATACAACGCGTTTGACGTCACCACACCACACACACCGCTTTTCCGCAGACATGGAATAGGCTCCGTTCTGGTTCCCGCACCTTATTTTGAACCGCATTTCGACCAAAAACAAAATGGTTCAGAACCCGAGTTAGTTCTCAGCTGGAACGTGTGTCAACATAAGTGGGTGTGTCATATTGTACAGATTGGAAACAGAGGATGGAGAAGACAACAATGGAGAAGGCAAGGGAGAAATCTCATTAACAGTTGGTCCGTGCTTTTTTTTTTTTTTAAATAAAAACAAATAATATCTGACCAAACATTAGAACAAAAGCTCACAGGTTATCAATGCGATCTGCCATTTTGCTACTACTGTTTACTTCCGCTGTACATTGTGCAACGCCTTCCGTTGATGACACATCCTTGATAAAAATAGTTTCGCTACAAACTGGTGGAAACGTGCTAGATAGCTCCAATGTTCCAAGAATCCTGAACAGAACCGGAGCTAATGTGGTGGAGAAGGGATGAGACTGTTTGGGTTGTAGCTGCTGCAGTAGAAGGCCAATCGCACAACGCATTAAATCAAATAGTCATCTTTTTCTAGTTCTGGATACAAAAAGGATTGAATGCAGGTCTGACTGGAGATGTTTCGATACTGCTTGGTACTGGGTTATTTCAGTTCATACCCTAAAGGTATCGAGCACAGTGTATTTACAGGTATCACAAGCCTAAATGTTTTGCTTTTAAAGACCTTTTCAAACCAAATCTCTGACTAATTTTTTTGACAAATCTTCTTGTTTCTTATCCAAGCATTGCAGGTTAAGTATAAAGAAAATAAGTAATATGGAAATATGGTTGTTAGCGTGAGTTAGGTAAATCTATATTTTGTCAACAGGTATGCCCAAGTATAAATAAAAAGACAGTATTAGGTTTAAAGGTTTGTAACATCATAAATGTGGACTCTCACAGAGAAGAGCTCGACTCACTCTGACAAAAGGAAGATGGATATATTTAATAGCTAAGAAGATCAGACTTCAATTTTAACACTATTTAATGACTTTTAGGGGCTGATATTTTTTTAAAATTGAATCTAAGACATTGTAAGACTTGCTAAGGACCTGCAGACAGCCTAGAGTCGATACCAAGCCCTACCTCTATCCTCAAAGTACTCTTGCTTCTGGCTTCCATGGGAATCTCTCTGATAGGACTTGTGACGGTTTAAACCCTCGGTGTGCTTTACCCAGCGAGCTGTCATGAATGAATCCAGGGAAAAAGGAGAGGAGAGCGCTGAGGCCATTTTTCCTCTAAAAAGGCTGGGGCCCACCCAGATCCTATATGCGAGTATGTCCATGTTTGCCAGGCCCTCAGAGTGCAGAGCAGCCCTCGTTGGTTTGGCTGCTGCTATGGAGGAGAGGGAGGGGGTGAGGCACAGCTCCCCCTGCAGAGCGCTGGTCCAAGACAACCACAGGCAGCCTCTGCTCACATCTACACTCAGCCCAATCACACACCAACTGCTCTGTCAATGCCGACCAGCAGCCAATCGACAGAGAGTTCCTTAATGTCTTTCTGATTGCGCTGTTTTTAATTCATTACATGACTGCGCTGTAACAGTTTTGCCTCAGTGCCTCACGCCTCGTACTGACACATATTTTCTAAAACGGGGCATTCTTTAAAGTAGATTAGCGCAGTTTGCCTGTCAGCTACAGATGTAATTTTTGCCTCTCTCAGCCACTGTGTATATGTGTGTGTGTGTATTTGTGTGTGTGCGGCAGGATGTGTTTGAGTATGTTTACGTGTGTGTGCATGAGTATGCCAGTAGCGCGTGAGTACAAATGTGTGTGTCTTCCTGGAACAGCTCCCGTCTGGGGGGCAGAGCAGGCAGCAAAGAGCTCAGCAGCGCCTCAGTCCCTCAGGACACGCTGCAGCTCTCTCCTCGCGGCCATGAAAAGCAATCAGAGCCCAGCCGTCTCCCCTGGACTTACCTCTGCCTTTAATTACAGAACTCAGCAGCGGCAGCAGCACAGAGAAAGACTGCCTCCGCTGGGCCGCAGCCAGCATGTCACAGCCCAAACGCAGGGCTGGGGGTCGACGCAGCAGGCCTCTGCATACAGTGGCCTGACATAAACACAGTGTGCTTTAACATACAGCGGGTCCTGATGAGCTCAGCGTGCTTCTGCACAGACTGGGACAGAGCTGCTTCCATACTGTAGCAATACAATGTGCAGGGAAAACTGCAGAGCTCCAGACATAAAACACAGCAGGGCTCCATATAGGCAGGGAAAGCCCCTTTCTGTAACGAGATGTTCTCGCCTGTCTTCTTCCATTTGCAAAAGTCAGAACTTGTAGCACCAGCTATCAGACACCACCTTATTAGTAAAAAAAAAATCAATCATGCAAATAAACATTTGCGATACCGCAGCGTTGTATCCTTTTCTTCATCATGCCTTGTAGTGATTAGAACACGCAAGGTGTAAAATATTAATCAGAAATATGATCCTCATATGAATAACGTGTCCACCGGTAAGAAAAGGGATGATTGATGAGGATCAGCTCATTCTGTGTAATTGAGACTCTCTCCCATTCGACAGACGTGGTAGTAGAGGCCTAACACATGTGCCTAAGGCTGAAGCAGAGGAGAAGCCACAGAGCACACATGGGCAGGGGAAGATAAGAGACTATGTACACAAGCGGCTGGTTTTTATTGCTGCAACATAACGCTCGGATAGCATTTTAAACACATTTTCAGAAAAACCTTCCAGCGCCGTCCTTGCTACTATGGAACAGAGCCATGGTGTTGAAATGTGTCACTGGGCTCAATTTCTCACCCAATTTGAAACTGAGCGGAGAACGGCACTTGAGTAAAAACAACGAGAGCTGACCAGGAGGAGATGTGAATGGCGAATGCTGTTAAGGTGAACCTCCATGGCGAGGAGCTCAGTGGCACATCACAGAATGAAGACACAGTTTGATATGATAGTTCTTGTTAGTTTCCACATCTGTGATCTTCAAACGAGGCCAGGCAGCCAGAGCGAGGAGGCCCTCTCCCCCTTCACACGTCATGGGTCCTCAGGCCCAATGACGGCACACATTATCATGTATGTTAATGACACCCACATCAACATGTCAACTCAATTTGGCCATCTTATAGGCTCTCTTTGACTCAATCAATGCATGGCTTTCCATCTGGTTTCCACTGCTGTCTTCACATTAAGGAGGATGAGGGCCATGACAGGCTGCCCTATCAGTGTAGCATTACATTTCATTTTTTTCAAGGGCTCAATGCATGCAGTAAAGTCCAAAAACACCCTGTCAAGTAAGCTACGAAAAAAGCTCCAAAGCATAAATCAAAACCAAGTCGTGTCGGGTCAATAACTGTGCGCAGCGCAGATCATTAATTGTGGCGATAAATTCACCAAGTTCTTATTTGAAAATCCCATCTTACAAGGCATTCCAATAAACATCAGCCAGGGAAATTTCTAGCTCGTTAAAATTTAATCCAATTAAAAACCCCGTTTAAAACAAAGTTAACAACTGATTCTAACACCTCCACAAAACCACAGCACAGAGGCTGTTATTATGGGCTGCAGCTCATTATTCTCTAGCATGGCTTGTCTGGCTCGCAGTGTGGCTGCCTGGGACATCCAGTAAACATCTGTCAAGAGGCATCCTTAAAGGGGAGCACAGACACAGTAAGCTACTGATCCAGTGACCCGACAGTGCAGGCATTCACACATGCCTTGGTGCACCTGTGTGTGCTCTGCCATCCTGGTGTTTAGGCCAATTTTAAGAATTTGTGCATATAAACCGTTTATGAATCATTTATTCGCCTTATCACAGTGGAGGGGCCTAGCTGTACGATGATGTGTTATCCCATTGGGTTTCAATAGCCCATTCATGAATCATTCATCAGTTTGGACTATAGATTATCCCCCTTTATTCATTTCTTATTCATTTTGGGGCAGCACTGCTCGGGATGCATAGCGTTGATTCAAAATGACGTCCACAGGCCACTGTTTGCCTTCAAAACACACAAACAGTGCAAGGTAACTGGCTCCAATATGCACAACCACACGTGGCATCTGTATTTGTGTTGAATTTCTGAGCCTAAAGCGAATAGGTCAGTGCCTGTGCTTTAAATAAGTGGGGGTATTTTTCGCAGGGAATGGGTAATCGATGGAGCAGAGACGAATGAATGTAGGCTACGACAGCTGTCCCAAGGAGGTAGGGCAGCTACTACACCGCATGCTTGGTGTGTTCTCCCTTTGAATAAAATGTCCGATCAGATCAAATCAGGCAAAGCAGGGCTATAAATCACTGTGTGTATAAATCAAGCTGTCATGTGCATACCGAATAGAGACTCGCTCCCTGTTCACACACACACACACACACACGGCACGCTGAATAGCAGCATAATAACGTTTTCACTGCCTACCTCCGGAGCGTATGCGCCCAAACTGCGTTTTTCCCCCGTCGCAATGGGATCCTTCTCAGCTGCTTTGGACTGTATCAGAGATGCGTCTTTCCCCCGAAATGCAAACACTTCCCCTGCATGTTCCCCCCCACCCTCCCCGCCACCACCAGCAGCAGCAGCCCGGGCCTCCAGTAATAGCAGGTGGACGCGCCTCTCAATGATGGAGACAGCGCGACTCTCCTCTCCCCCGCCGCTCCATTTTCAATTACGGAAGAATTCGTATTCCAGGAAACGCGCTATAGGGCAGCCAGCATGTCCTAATATCGCCGCTTCTGTCAGGACAAACAGGGGCCGTCGCCTCTCAAACTCCCGATCCACGGCGCCCCCTCGCCGGTTATCTACCTTTCACGAGATGCTTGATGTTGCCATTGTCACGGCGTGTTTTTTCCTTCTTTTTTTTTTTTCCTCTTTTTTTTTTTTTTTTTTTTTTTTTTGCAGCTGGACCTCTCCCCCTCCTTGCGGCGCGCAGTCTCGTAGGCGCGCACTTTGCCTTGCTCCCCCTCCGATTCTTCTCGGTCCGACCTATGAGCGCGCACAGCCAGCCGACGCAGGGCCACGCACTGCTTTGACGGACGCGCTGAGCAAATCAGGTAGCCCACTCCAAATAGGACTGTATCATAACAGGGCAACTGCAATGACATGAATAATGAATAGGCTACTCATGTATGCCTATGCTGGATGATAGGCCCACTCATAACACTTACCGGACTGGAAGCAATATTTGGATAGACTTGAGTCTCTCTCTCTCTCTCTCTGTCTCTCTCCCTCTTTCTCTCACCATGAATCGGATCTGCAAACTGTAACCAAAAAAAAAAAAAAAAAAAAAGACAGAAAGAAATTAATGAATAATAGATTAAATAGATTCAAATCATTTTAATAAAAAAATATAATGGGACATCTCTAGCCATATATCAGCTGATCTTGTCACATTTCCTGCAGTCACACAGCACAGTTATGTCATCTGAAAGCTCACAGTGCAGCTGCAGGATGTAAACATGTAAACACCATCACTTTCATTCCTTAACATGTATTTGGAAAGCTGTACAAGGTGCACCTTTCACTCAGGACGTTTTCCTCTAGTGCCCTTAAAGATAAATGAATGAAAGCTAAAGATTTAAATAAATAATTAGTTATTCATTGATTAATCACTGGGAAAACTTGATCATAACTATTTTTGCTAATTGATGAATTGTTTATTAAAAAATATGCCAAATTTTTGCTGGCTCCACCCTCTAGATCCTCTTTTTTTATAGGTATATATATTGAATAGGGTGAATTAAATGTGACTAGGACAGTTTTAAAATTTCTGCTATGTGTAAGCTTTCTCACCATAAATTAAAAACGCATGTCTGATGATGTTTTTCTGTAACACTGAAGATGTTACCTTTCCATTAGAGAAGGAAAGAGGGTTAAGGAAGCATGGTATTCCCTTTTGTGTAGCACTTTGGTGAATGGGACAGCACGTTTTCACTGATTTAGTGCACATATTTATTCATACTTTGATATAATTTCATTTTCACTTTCCTCTTCAACATTTAAAGGAAGACTCCATCTTCATTTCAGTTAAACTTTATTAATAAAGGTTTAAAAATCCGTCCACAATTCATTCAGTATAAGGAAGTAGGAGGGGGAAAGTCCCTCCTACTGCCTTCAGGGGCGGAGCAAGGGGGTGGCTTCTGGGGCTCATGCCCTGACTGCTTTAATCTTAAATCTATTCCCTACAGAAATCTAAGATATGTGAGTAAATGTTCTTATGTTGGCCTAATATTCAGTTCAGACTATTGAAGACCATGTTGATTTTGCTGGGGATCCTTGATTTACAATAACAGCAGATACGATTATTATGGTATGGATTGAAATGTAGCAGATTTTTGAGCTAATCATTCATTCGGCTCTCCTCAATCATACAGAAAGGTTTCAAGATTAGTAATGCTGTTTACATCAAATTCCTACCCTATCTGTGTTGTTCAGCTTACAACTATAGTAATAGTAATTAATAATAATAGTAAAGAAATTTTGCAGGTGTGTTTTTCCCTTACTGGGATATTTTTTTCCTCATTTGAATTTGACCTAACTAAATTTTAGAGTGTTTTAGACTGACTTTCTGTACATGTATTAAAGAGATCTGTTTTGCCTCTAGCATAACCGGCCCCATCTCACTCCCAACTCTTCAAATACCTGTGCTTTGTCAGTGATGGTGGCGTCAGACACCGACTCACAGGGGTACCTTTCATGGCATTATGATGCANACTGAAGATGTTACCTTTCCATTAGAGAAGGAAAGAGGGTTAAGGAAGCATGGTATTCCCTTTTGTGTAGCACTTTGGTGAATGGGACAGCACGTTTTCACTGATTTAGTGCACATATTTATTCATACTTTGATATAATTTCATTTTGGGTCCAACAACAAATACTGACTTTCACCTGAGAGAGTAGTCACGTTCGGTAAGATTCCAAAGCCAAACCCTGTTCTTTTTTCCTAAACCTACTCAAACAAACTCCGGACTTTCACCAGGGAACCCACTGTTCATTTCCTGTGTGAATTACTGTATAACCTAAACCATGATGTTTTCTTTCTACACCTAACCAGGGACTTTTGTTGCCTGAAAGGAAATACCCTAAACATGACCTACATCGTAAGTTTGTTTTGAAAAAGACTGTAGGCTTGTAACTACCTGAAACTGTATATTTCAAAACGAAGTGTATTTTTAAAAGACAGAATGCATATAACATCGTAAATTGACATGCTGTACCTGAACGTCCAAAAGTAATGCAGGAGGCTACCTAGCGTGTCATATTTAGACGTGTTCAGATGTGTGAGTTGTGTAGGTCCACTGACAGGGCGGTGGTATTTGATGAGTTGGGATGAGAGTGTATTAAACTCAATACAATATATTTTTGCACGTAGGCGATGTGGACTGATATATAGGATGATGAATATTATATAATGATTATAATGTTTTATAAATTAAGATATATGTTTAATATTTTGTATTCACAGTTCTTTTCCCAATGTATGTTTATCTATATTTAATTGTCTATTGAATTGTTTTTCCACTTCAACATTGAGCTTGTCAGCCTGTTGGAGTGCATCATGTGTAAATAAAGGTATGGTTTCAACTGTTCAAACATTTTTGAATGTTGTCTTTATTAAACGTTTGTGGCATGGAGTAAGTGCACAGGCATTACTTTCATGTACGCTGGTTTCTGACAGCCTCGCACCTTCATGTTGTGCGTATAATAACTCTTCCTCTACTTAAAAATAGTAAACTCAGACAATTTTTCCTCTTTTCAGATGGCAGGAGTGAAAATTAGTCATCCTCAACATTTGTTGTGTTTTGGTTTCAGAAAAATGAGGACGGTTTAAGAGCAATTACATACAAAACAGGATGTAGGCTTTACAAGAGGATTTTTTTTTCTTAGCAACTATCTGCCCAAATAATGTGCACATTTGTAGTTATCCTATTATTTAAAATGGCTTGAAAATAGTGCATATGGTTGTTAAAACATCTGGCTTTGCCCCTTAGGCATTCCCTTAATTTTTCCCCCTTAAAATTTTATTGCACATTTAATAAAGTTTTTTTTTTAAATGCTTGAAGTCCAAAATGAAGAGGTCAAGAGGTCAAGGCTAAATTAAGTGTTAGGTTTGGCTTGGTTTGGATATTAGTGTAAACTTAACTAGCAAAAAACACCTAAAATCCAGCTGGTCCATGAACATGTTTGTGGTTGATTAGAGGTCTGCAGACATGCAAAGCTTGGTAACCACTAATCTAGAACATACAGAGGATACACAATGGTTCTCTAATGCAAACTATGCTATTATCATTATTAAAGCCTTTTATCACTGCCACAATCCCCCAGAGTCATCACAAATCACAACATATAGACAACCTAAAACAGAAACATGATGTTTACAGGTTTACTGATTTTGTTGCATTAGTACATTATATTCATGTTTCCATCAAAGGTTTGTGCAGCTTTGACACTTTTGAAGGCTTTATGATGAAAACTTCTTGAAGCAAATGTCATTTCCCTCACCTCATGTGTTGTAGGGTCAACTTCCTGTTTGATGTTTGCCCCGCCCACCTACGTGATGTCGCACCAATCGGGGCATGCAGGTTTAATTATGTGGTTGCACAGCCAGGGGACAGCTATACACGTTTTAATTTTAAGGCATTACACAAGAAAATAAACCCTTTATAACTACTGTCCTTGCAGTCAGCCTTCATTCAGCTGGTTTTGGAAGGTGGTTTGACGAAACAAGACATCTGAAGGTGTTTTCTTCAGAATCAATATCAGAAATAGTTAATTGATCCCTGAGGGGAAACAGTGATTTGTTACAGCCGCTCCAATGTAAAGAATAGAGAATTATAAGAAGAAGAAGAATATGAAAAATAGAAGAATATAAATACAAAGCAATAAAATAAAATATATATTAAAATAAAGAAAATGGAATGTGCATTGTGCTACAGTGTTCAACACTAGTACTTGAGATATTAAAATAATAATAATATTATATATATATTATATTATTGCTGATGCTGTAAGTGTGTAGAATAAACAAGAATAGGATAAAGCAAACAGAGGAAATATGTGAAAAATATTGCACACTTGAATAACTGCTCAGAATACTGCGGTAGTTGAATTATTGCAACCAATATACATTTATCATTAGAAATGCAGAAGGTGAATAAAATCCAGATGCCAGTCTACTGATGCTCTGAGGAAGGAGTTGTACAGGTGTATGACCACAGGCAGGAGTGACTTCCTGTGGCGCTCTGTGCAACTTAGGGTTTGAGACGTTAGGACGGTCATGTTTACTGACTGTAACGTATTATTCAAAGCTGCAGCTAACTATTATATTCATTATTAAATAATCTGATGATTATTTGCTTTGTTATTGATTTTTTTTTAAAACGTCAGAAAACAATAAAACAGTCCCATCCTATTTTCCAAAAGCTGAAGTTTAAATATTTGAAGGTCCAGTTTGTAGGATTTTGGGACATATATTGACATAAATGGTATAGGAATTGTGTGTTGTTGTTTTTTTAAACCTTAGAATAAGCCACTCATATCCACATACAGAGCTGGTCCTCTGGCACGGAGTCCACCTTGTGGTTGTTTCTACAGTAGCCCAGGACAGACAAACCAAACACTGGCTCTAGATAGCGCCATTCGCTTTTTCACTTTGGCCAAGTGGAAGTTCCAGTTGTGCAACCTGACAGCTCAATGCCACTAAATCCTACACATTGGATCTTTATACTGTTTTTTTTTACTTTCAGTCTATAACCCAAAGATTTACTGAGAGCCCTGACGAAGACCTGCAGTTGTCGAAACATGTAGTTCTCTACAAGCACCAGACACAAGGTTTTGATCTACGTTTGTATAAACAGAGCGCAGTCATGTCTTTCTCATCACAGAAGCCAAAACATATTCACATTTGAGAAACTAGTAGCAGTGAATTTTTTGAATTTTTACATAAAAAGTGGTTGATTAGTTATAGAAATTGTTACTGATTATTTCCTCGTTAATCAACTTATGAATTAATCAGCCTATTGTTTCAGCTCTATAGCAGGTCCAGCCCCAAAAGTCTATGCTTTCCTTTTCATCTACAAATAAATATTCAGATATTTTGAGGCTCCTCAGTTTCACGTTTCACTAATGTGAAAGTCTGTGTAATCTAAATGTGCAGTAATGCCCAATGAAACAGAACAGCTAAAGTAAACAATTTATTCAGACTAAATAGTTGATTTCCTGTTGTGCGAATACACGATTGAGCTGTAATGGCCTCCAATAAAGACAGACAAAAACAGAGACAAAATCTGTCTTTCCACTGCAGCTCGACGGTCACACACACACATTATTACTGAGACCGCATGTAAAGACAGATTGGTATTCCGGTTATTGAACTTGTTCTGTGTGTTCAGGCACTGGCATGCATTTATGGCCTTGATCTGCAGTATCCATATATAACTCTTGGAAATGTGTGCACACATACACCAGCACACACACACACACACACACACACACACACACACACACACACACACACACACACAGCAAATCACCTTGGAAATAGATGAGTAGCATTAATTTTATGAGCCATGTTTTCACTCTACATGTAAAGTACAAGAGTTATGCTAATGAACTAAGTAGTGACTCCATAGTAACGGAAATTATATCTACGTTTCTTAAAATACCTTTTCAACTGCAGTCGTCATTACAGATGTTTTTATGGAGAAGACAAATTGGCTTGCAGGTTCTCTTGAGCAGCAAGTTGATAACAAAACTCAAAGCTGACAAGGGCAGAACATTTTCATGCTGGTATAATTAGAGTTTCTTTACTATAAAAACAGGTCATCACTACTGCAGTGTGATGATTGTAATAGGAAATAATAGGCTCAAGTGTACAAATTAACTCTGAAACTTACATGCTGCATATATATATATATGTGTGTGTGTGTGTGTGTGTGTGTGTGTGTGTGTGTGTGTGTGTGTGTGTGTGCTGAAAGGTTTGAATTGAGGGTTTCAATAGGTCGCCTGTGTGAATATCCATCTATCATCTGCATAATGTAAAACTCTGATCCCAAAAGACAATGTAATTAGGCTGTCAGAATCCAAACTACCTTTTTAGCCAATTGTGTGTACACGTACAAGGAATTTGACTTTGGTTCTATTTTTTTCATTGCTCCAAACACAGAAATAGCAACATGATCTCATCCCTACTCGCCATCTAAATGGCGCCAGGGGCAACTTTTTGTATTGCATCTTGATGCAGAAGGGGTTGGCAGTTATGTTTAGGCAACAAAACCACTTGGCTGTGGTATGGAAAAGATCGAGGCTGACGTCTGTTGAGTAATGTGACTCATGTAAGGGGTCAGCAGTAAGGTTTAGGCAGCAAAACTTGGTTATAGTTTGAAAAAGACAGCTTTAAATGGCACATATGCCGCAATGTTGCCATGTTGTTGTTTGATGGGTCTGAATGCCGATCTCCTGGATCAAAGTCCAGGGTTTGTTGTACAATCCACCTTCCCTCCTGCCTACCTTGAGTAGAGTATGATGCTCTTTAAACTTCAATCGTTGCTGTGAGCGTCTAATAATGATGCAGATGGGTTTACATCGGAGTTGGTGAAACGCCCAGTATGTCTCACACAGATGCTAAATGGTGCACCCGAAGTTAATGTAGTGACGCATGGACACTGCCCAAACGGTGTACTTTAATGAGGCTGGAAATAGATGTACATGTTATCATCACCATATATGTATAAAAAGCACAATTAACATAAAATAAGAACAAAATAAGAATAAAACATCATTATACAAGTCTGCCATAACATTTTGTGCAGCAAGTTTCATATCAAGCAAACTTAATACGTCAAATGTAAACATAAGGAAATTAACATCTCATTTATTTGCTTTCCGTCATCATAAACGTGGCATAACACAGTATTAAAAAGTAATTATCATTATCCTCATATACCCATAAAGCAAACAATTTCTTAAAATAAAACTAAATTAAAGATATTTGAATGTAAGAAACACTGCAAAAAAATAGTAATAGCTTTTAAACTTTTAAAGGGCCAACACATTTAAGTCTTTTTTCCAGTTAAAGCAAAAAAAGGTGCAACACATCTTAACTGATTTAAACAACAAGAACTTTATTTAAATAACATAGAAAGTGTTTATGCTAAATCAATCTACAACTTCTCAGAACCTGTCTACCATTTATCAACTTTGATAAATGTAACGTACAACTTCACAGCTGACAGCAGTTTGATATTTATAGAATAAAAACAACATACAGTGATGTTAATTAGAAAAATAAATTTGGAGTGACACACGGTTGCATGCGTGTATTTCAGAGAAACAGCGTCACTGACAAGTTCTCGTAATGCAATGCTCAAACAGCTGTTCGTCACAGGTGCTTTGCAGGTCCAAATCCTTTTTACACAGATGTGGAGTGAATTCATCGTACTGTCCACATTTCTGTGTTTTAATAATGACGATTTAGGTGTCGCTACTACTCTGTTTCATTTACATATTGTTCGTTCTTTGTTGCTAGATTGTAAAACAAGAGCTCACATGTTATATTACAGACAGAGAAAACAAATATATTGGCTGTACTTGTTTTATAATAAAGGAAATATACAGCATGTACATATTTTGTTAATGGGGAGACACTACAGGTGAATAAGGTAAAACTTTCAGCTAATAGATATCACAGTGAAACCTCCCCAGTTGATTTCATACATTACTGTAAGACAGTTATTTTTTCTACAGAAAGTTTTCTGAAATTTTATATTCAAATATGCAAAGAAGCATGAACAAATGTACATACATCTAGAGCAGAAATCTGAACATTGGTTCAAAATTCTTCTTTCATTTTGTCAACATATTTGAGTCAAAAGTTTTCACCATGTTTATAGGAATAAAATGTTATATAAATCAGGCTATAGATGTTAAACCCCTCTGTAAAACTCTTCAGAATGTAGATGGAAATAAAACTTGGAAAATTTGGTGTATGCAAGTGAGAGGAGATTTTTGGCTCAGAGTATGAGAAATAACTGATTTTGAAAAAATGGCCCTTAAAGATATCTAATCTATGATTTCATACATTTTTAGACACTATTGGTGATTAGGGTTAACATTTTAACTGATAGATGTCACCATAAGACTTCCTCAGTTGATTTCTTAATGTATGATAATTATTTTTTGTGTTGCAAGTTTTCTGAAATTTTATGTTTGAATTTGCAAATGAACTAGTAGTAGTAGTAGTAGTAGTAGTAGTAGTACTTAGCGCTGCAAACCATGTCTGTGGATGTAAAATGTGGATGCTTCACACACATCTTCAACTCGGCAGCACAGATGATCTGTACGATCAGCACAGTTTTAAGGTGGACAACCAAGATTAGTGTCAGTCATGCCATGTTTCCCCTTCTGTTCCTGAGTTATGGCATTTCATTATGGCCAGAAAAATGTTGTTTGAGAACATATTGATGTCACAGTGAAGTTGATCTTTCGGATATAAAACGTCATCAATTCATTATTTCATCCTATGAGACATTTGTGTGAAATTTGGTCATAATTAGTCTATGAAATCGTCCATGTGGACGTTTGTGCCAAATCTGAAGAAATTCCCTCAAGGCGTTCTTGAGATATTGTGAGATATCACAAGACTGTGATGATAGATAGATAGATAGATAGATAGATAGATAGATAGATAGAATGGCAGGAGCATACTCTGACAGAAATGTTTAACACTGTAAAATAAAGTGAGGTTTTCCAGGCCGAGCAGCTGAAAAGGTAATCTGAATTGAATGTGAAAAATGGGCAGATTCTCTGTAACACAGTTGAAAGTTTAAATGAATCTACAGGAGGTGAGTCTGGCATTCAAGCTCATGTAAAATTAAAGGCTGCATGGAGCTGAGAGTGGAATGTAAATGCTCAGGCTTTGACGCTCACCAGGTCTGACAGTCGGTGTGAAATCTCCAATAAGATTATGACAGTTGTAACCTGCGTGCATTCGTCTTTGTATTAGCATCACCGTGCCTGACCAAACAGTGTAAGAAGGGACCGTTTGGTCTGATTTGTCAGCTCTGTTTGTCAGATGTGGTGAGCTTGATCCAAAAGGCGGTCTTGAAATGTACACACAGGTTCACAGTGATTCATGTGAATCCGTCTAAAAGTCTTAAATGACAGGGCACGACCAGAACAAACATGTGTAGGCTATGTATCCTCCTCAGGAGGGGCCCCTCAGGCATTTGATACAGATTTAGTGTTTCCTCCTCAACAAATTCAGAAGAACAGGTCTTGGATTTTTGACTTGAAAATGTATGTCCTCGAACACACCTTACCTTTTAAAAGTATGTTCGAGGACATATACATTTTCAAGTCAAAAACAGTTCTACACATGACCTTTCTTTTAGAGATTTTAAATGAAACCCTTGAATAGAAAATCTCTCCTAAAGCAAAAGTTATTTCCGTAATACTCAATATAAATTTGATTGATTCTTTAGACAGACAGTAATGATGATGATGTCACCCAGGCACAGTCCCCAGAGCTGCTCCGTAGACAGTGAATAATGGAACAACTCCTGTGGGACTCTTTGACAGCAGCCACAGTCATTTTTACTGGGACATGGGGACAGTTTCTGACTCACAGCTAGCAGAGTCACATTTAAAAATGTCCACAGATTCAGTCACTAACACACTGTCAGTTCACCTGTGACATCTACAGCCAGGTGAGGTCTTGTCCTGATTTCCACCTCAGTCAAGGAGATTATGATTTTGCTGTCCAATGTCAGTGGATGATTGAACTCCAGGATTTTTCTAGGGTGGATTTCCTCTTTTTTCTGACTTAGAGTCCAACAGGTTTCAGTATCCATCTCTTCAAATCCTGCCAGTAGAGTAATACACAAAATACCAAATGTTTTATAAAAAATAAATTATCCAAGGGACAGAGTTCATAACATCTCCGAAAGCACTTGTCACAATTTTTGAAAAGTGATTGTATGGTTACCTTCAGAAAGAGTACGCATTTAACAGAAGCTGAAAAGATTCAGCAGTTTTTATTGCTCTAAAAAGCAAGAAGACCTCTTTCACTATGAGTGTAAAACACATTTAAATTCATAAGAGATTCATAAGTTTTCTTTGTTTTTTTATCTGCAGCAAGCATACATATTACAAATGTGTGGCTTGGCTCATCCAGACTCTGCTCAGAGGTTGCATCAGCAGCAGCATGCTGCATACGTGCAGAGATGGTAATACCACTATATCTGTGTTTATTGACTTTAAAAGGATCAGCCGTGTGTGCGCCAGTGCACACATGTGTGAATATTCATTCTCATTTTGACCAGGAGCATTGATATAGTTACACAGGGATTACGCACATAAATTTACACTCCCACACAAAACGGTGGAAATAACTACATCTTCTCTGAGGCATCGATGCATATTTATCAAGGCGTAGACGCCCTTGGCCACATACTAGTTCCATTGTAGTGGGATGGGAGTGAGCTGACTGTCTGCTGCAGAGGGACAGCCCCGAGTCTCAGCCTGCTCTGCCTGTTATCATGATGAAAAAAAAAAGCACGGCGGACTTCAGCAACAGGCCACGGAAGGGTCAGCGAGGATTTGACGTGTGTGGCTGAACCTCCCTTATCACCTGTACACTCTGAACAGCTTTCATAGGCACGGGCATGCAGCTCTTTTTTAAGAGAAACTACATATTAAACCCATCACTGAAGCACCATGCAGGATAATGTGATACAGCCATGCATGGACAGAAATAGTACGTTTGAAAAGGAGATATCATCCCATCTGCACATCAGCAGCATGTGCTTTGAAAATCTCTCCTTCAGTAGAAGGTCGTGGTTTGCATTAGAGGCTGAATCTCCTGCTGCGGTCCGTATTAAGGACGTTATTAAAGGCCTTTGTGTGGCTGTCTTCCTTTGCGCCTACAGAATGCTGCATGGTAAACAGGGAGATGGCTTCTTCATTACCTCCTGAGGACATGCAGACAAACAGCTCACAACAGCACTAATCACATGCACGCCATACAGAACAATTAAGGGTCATTGAACAACAGATTTTGTGGCTCAGTTTTTAAACATAAATAGCCAGAAAGCAAACACCCTCCATGTGTACGTCCATCTCAAATTGCTCAGTAACTTCAGTACTTTTGAGTGTTCTGTCCTTGACTGTGTGAAACACACACAAAGCTTTGCCTCAGCAAAGAAGAGAGAAAGCGGGGAAAAAAAAATGCTCCGTGTAATATTCAAGGTTTTTTTCACAGAACCTGAGCAGATCATAGTGAATTATGTTCATCGAATAATTAGAGAATAACCTGTTAGGGGCAGCTGAACATTGTTGGGAATCGCTAATGAATAGTCTCATAATCTCTTCCTAGGTTAGATTAGAAGGACGCCATTAACATCAACTCATCTGCCTGGACATCTGACGCATGAAAGGAGACCCATCCAACCAGTAATCATCCAGTTGCTTTCCTTTTAAGCGGGGCTCTATCAAAGTCTACTTTCATCTATAATGTGTGACTTCTTCCTGGAGGTGGCGGAGGCCTCACTATGCGACGCAGCAGGGCTTGGTCTGTCACGTTATGTGAATGTTTTTGTTATTGTCGGTTTCAATTATAATCTTGCCGAAAGGCCTCACAGAAAGTGTTGTCTAATGTATCTGGTCCCAGAGGAGGATCCAGGGAGCTGCAGTAGTTCTTGGGAGGGATCCACTGTTATTCTGCCCACTAGACAAGAACACAAGGACAGTGTCGGGATTGTGTTCATATACACTTCAGCTTCTAATCAGCTTGTATTCAGGATCAATAATTTGTTAAATATGAAATCTACATTTCTTTGACTGCTGTCAGGGGTTACACTCAATTTACACCAAATTTTAGTCTGATTATGAATCAAGGGATACAAATTTTGATGTACTGAAAACGCGTTGAAAATTATCTGCATTTGAAAACAAGGTCATTTCTAAACGTAAAATACAACATCAACGTCAACTGTCTTACGTCAAAATAAATAAAATTAAATGAATAGAATTTCTCGTGATTCAACTGAGTTTTTGCTAAATCTAGTAAATTAAATACAAGAAAATGAAGATAGCTAATGTGTATGTCCACAACAAATCCACTAAATTCAAAATTGCCCACAAAATCCCACAATGATGTAACACGGTGTTTCCCAACCTTTGGCTTGTCACCCTTAAAAAAAGAAACAACAACTTTGCAGCCCAAAGTTAAAATGTAATTCTATGAGCTGTAAGCACTTCGAGTGATTTTTACCATCTCAGAAAGTTTCATTTGAATATTTTTAGAAAGCTGAAGAGGTAATATTACCTGGTAGGCCTATTACAATCAGGAGAGACTTGTTCTGAGAGAAAGGAATATTTTTTTGACGTGCACATAAGTATGAGAAATGTGAAAGGTCTTTGGCGATTAGACCCCATGTGATGTCATATATTCCAGGAGGGTGGTAAAGACATAATAGATTAGGGATCCCCCTCTATGGAGTCTAGACGCTGGTGGTGGTGATGAGATGAGATGAAGAGGGTGCTGAGGATCTGAATGTGAAGAGGAGTGGGCTTTTGATGAGCTTATCCTGGGCTCTGGATAAGGTGACTGGAGGTGAATGGGGTGGAAGAGGGTGTGACAAATCCACCTTAAACGACAGCTGACAGGAGCAAAGAGGAGAGCAGATTTAAAGTTTGGCAGCAGCAACATGAATGGCTAAAGAAGATAGTGGCAAAGTTTGATTGGTTAACCGGACAGGGAACACCCATAGTGGTGGTGGACGTGGTGGGAGGGAGATAGAGATAGAGAAAGAATTGTGAATGGATATCATAAAGGAAGTCTTCCTGATTGAACTTATTTGCTTTCTGGCATATGGTCAGATAACAGTATTGATTCCACTCTCCTGTCCTTATAGTAATTATAAAGCAAAAGCCAGCAGCTAGTTAGCTTAGCCTAGCATAAAGACTGGAGACAGGAAAACAGCTATGGCTCTGTCCAAAGGTAACAAAATACGTCTACCACCACCTCTAAAGTTCACTAATTAACACTTGTTCGTCTGGTCCATAATCACAGAGTTGCTGTTTTACAGGGGTTATGTGCCAGACTATTTCTTGGCTAGGCCCAGTAACTTCCTGGAGTCTCTGCTGGTTGCCTGGTAACTGCTCAGTGCCACGAAACAGTCCATTATATATGTATGTCATGTTATATGGTCTCTGTAAAGATTAAACAAATGAGATATAGCATGCTCATTAGTGAGCTTTAGAGGTGCTGGTAGGTGGATTTTGTTACCTGTGGACAAAGCTAAACTAGCTGTTTCACCAGCTTTATGCTAAGCTAAGCTAACCAGCTGCTGGATGTAGCTTCATATTGATTAGACAGATATGACAGTGGTATCAGTCTTCTCATTAGGGTTTTTCTTTTAATCTACTATTGCATGCATTTGGAGATTTTTAAGGTAGTTGAAACAAAGAATCAGTAGAAATCTCTACATTACAATGTGATTTTTTTTTGTGTACAGTTCAATGTTCAATTTAATCATTAAAAGAATCATTAGAAATCATTATCGCGATATTCAACATTATCCTAACATATTTTCCTATTATTGTGCAGCCCTACTTCTCTTAGCTAGACAGTGAATAAGCGCATTTCCCAAAACATTAAACTATTCGTTTATAGGTCCCATATTTTAAAAAGTCAGATTCCCATGCCTTTTTTTAAAAATATAAAGCAGGTGTATATGAATAGGCTACTGTATAAGTATGAAAATGTTCAATCCACAAAGAAATGCACACAGCTTGCATTCAGAAACTGCGCCTTTTAATGAGCTGCCAGGACTTCTGTGAGCTATGTCACAACTATCCTACATAGACCATTTCAAACATGAAACATTAACATTTAAAATGGGCCCCTCTGTGTTTCCTGTTGCGATATTTTGCAGTGTATTTGAATGACGTCAGTTGACAGGAAGTAAACATGGACCCAAGCTTTTGCCTGGGCAGCAATTCCAGTGAAACAGTCAATAAAAAGAAAGCGCCGCTACAGTGCTGTTACAGTCATAGAGTGCGCCTGGGATGACGTTTTTCTGTAGGCCGAGTTAGCATCGCCCTGGTTCCTTCGTCAAAAAGCCTATGGTATTCTTACATTGGATTTTGTCTATTTTTTGTCTATGATACTTACATGTCTTGTCCAACAAGATAATCTTCACAAGTGAACACCACTGTCACGATATTTGAAGCCTAAATGCAGTCACCAGAGGTAAAAAGCCAACATTCAGCTATAAAAGCACCACATCAACAGTCACATGTCTAAACATCGCCCCAACAGTGAAGCTGTGTCGGCCTGATGACCTTCTGTAGTCTCATTGAGAAACCTATTAGTAACTGCCTTTTTTAAGACACATAAAAGCCTTAAAGTGAATGAATGATGTATTTACTGACGTATTTTATGTCGTAGAACAAAACGTGAAAGTCTCTCAAGCTTGTGTTAACCACAGACCTTGTTTCGCACGTCTAATAAAAAACTCATTCAAAAAACCTACTGATTTTAAGACAAGGGAACCGGGAGTGTCCTTGTCCCGGTCCCGAGATTTTGGGGTTTTAGAACTCATTCCTGGGTAACTATTCCCTAGTTGCAATGATGGAACAGAGGAACTGATAGTGCAGGTGTGGAAGACCTGAAAACACTGACCAATCAGAGCAGATTGGGCTTTTTCGGGCGGGGCTTAAAGAGACAGGCACTAAAACGGAGCATTTTGGACAGAGGGTGAATACAGGTATATTCAGGCAGACAGTAAGAGTTTCTTTATGCTTCTGCGTACATTCGACGCAACATGCATGCAGTTGCTCTGCAGTTGTTGTGTGCCTATCATAGTTCTGCGTCCTGTTGGTCTATGTCGCTATGCAATTCCCCGCCAAAACGCTTCTTTTATATGGTCGTTGCTCATTCATCGTTTGTTTATCTTCCGGCTTTGCTCTAGTCACAGTGAAGATGGCGACCACGAGAGAAAGCTCGAAATGATCAACATTGAACAACAAATGCTCTTATTACAAATGTTACGACGACGACAAAGAGAGAGGCGACTGCGCCGATGGTCTGTACGCTCGTTTAATGGCTCAACCAACCGATCACAATGGAGACTTTTGAAAATGGCGGTGTTGTGGTACTGCAGCAGGAAGTGAAACCTTGCGAAATGCCGGAAATGATGTAGTTTGAAGGACCAATCATAGTTCTTGCTGTCTGTGTTGGGTCTGCGTTGCCTCGATGCGTGGTTACAATTTTTTGGAGGCGCAGGTCGCGTCTCTGCATCGGTTGCAGAGGGATGCAACGCCTCCACAAAGCCCTCTGCTTCGTAGGTAATCAGAAGCATAAACCTTGCTTTAGAGTTAAACCATGTAAGCACGTTGTAGTAGAAACCCAAAATACTAGTTGTAACCTGAAAACTAGCATAATATGACACCTTACAATGACATTTCTTCTTTAATTTTAACCTTGTGACCCGTCGGAGTTTTCTGATAACCAGTTAAAGGAGTCACAACTCCAGATACCTATACATGTTCTGTTTTTATTCTCTTACAGTATGTGTGAACCATATAACAAACCCTCTTCAGAACAAAAGCATGGAGACCTCATTATTTAGATAAAGCCATTTATTAATCTGTCTGCAGCGTACTTACACAGTCAACATGTAGTCCAGAATACTGTGACAAAGGCTTTACATTGTGTGTATCGTACAAGATTAATAATCTGTTCATTTATAGATACAATAACATACCAAAGTTCTTAACAAAATGTGCATATCACAGCCAAAACAGCCCTCAGAAAATGAGGACATACATGTACTGTCAGTTTTTAAATATTAACATTTACATGTAACCTTCAGGAAGAAGTCTCTGTAGTGGGATCATACAATCCAAAAAGCTGTTTAAGCACTGTTAAAACTCGATAACTTTTTAACAGAAGAGGCCCGTCAACCAAGGCTAAATGATATGACTGTGAAATGTTCCCAGAGGAGACTTTCAAGTTGTTGTCTCTGAATGTGGCTCCAAATGTGGGGAAAAGCGTTCATGATTTATTAGAGTTACTTCTTGTCATTCTCAGAGCGTTATATTTACATGAATGTGACTGTGACATACTGCTAATTCACTGGGGAGCTATTTTGCATGTTCATGAGTCCAAACATCCATATTACGCAGTGAATCGAATCGAGAAGACTTGATTATCTGCCAAATATGATATTTTTAGAACATGCATTAAAAATGTCATGGGCAATGTGCATTATGACTGAATCCAATTTAAGCATCTGCTAAATGAATCAGTGTTATTCAAACCACATACTGCAAATCATTCTTTGTAACTCACTATATTGTAATAGATGTGCGCATCCTTAATATAAAAAGCAAACTGTAGGTTAAGTTTATTCTGAAAATAATTAAAAAAATTGAAATCAAATTTTGTGTCAACATCAAGGCATATGTAAGTCATTATGTGTACTCTCATCTGTTTCCAGTGCAATGGAGGATGTCAATAAACCTGATGTCAAAAATGAGGAGGAGGGGGGGGCAACCATGTTGACTAACAGATGTCTTACACACACGTATGTGATATACAAGGTCTCTTATGCTTGGCTTCAGCTGAGACAACTGGCATAGAAGCTCCATCTCTGGACAACAGCCAGTGCTAAACACACTTGCTCCCTGTTCTGCTCCTCCTCCTTCACTTTGGCGAGCAGTGGCCTTTATTCACATGAGGAGGAGGAGGAGGGATAGTCACATGGGTGGGGAGCTTGGCTTGAGTGGGTAGTGGGGATGTACCCCTTCTCCGCTCCCTCCCAAATACTGCACAGACCAGGGATTCCAGTGTAGGCCATCTGTGAGGGACGAAGAGACATGGAGGTGGCAGCTTCGATCAACAGGAGCAGTTCCCACAGCCCTTGACACTGTTGAGGATCTCTTCCTGCAATTTCTTCCTCTCCTCCTCCTTTTGGGAGAGGCGCTCTGCTGGCGGCTCGGCCGTCCTCTTGTCACCGTTGAGGATTTTGCTGTTCTGGGTGTTCCACAGGTCTGCGTACAAGCTACCAGGGGTGCTGAGGAGGGCGTGGTGGTTGCCTCGCTCTGCCACTTTACCCTAGCCGAGAAAAAAAAGAGCAGGGAATCAAGGAAAAAAGAAAACCTAAGCATGGTGGCAGAACACATGAAGTGAAGGAGTCCTATAGTTAGCATCTCGTCATGACCGCACAACACTGACCACACTCTCTGCGGAGAGTCAGCTCCCCCCTAGAATCCCTGCCGCCTCCCCAACAACTGTTGCAATTCCTCTCGCAAAAACACGGCCTCGCACACACACACGCATCCACACGCAACAAACGACACATCCCTCCCACACAGTCAAACACAAATGAAGGCACCCCCTTCCCCCACCTCCCATGAGCATGCAGAGGTGTTGGCATCATCTTTAGTGCACCCAAGATGAGCACGTGACTGCTTCGGCTCGTTATTTTAATGAGCACCCCAGGCAGTCCTCTGCTGGTGACACCAGTGAACGGCATGGCGACATCACACACAAACATGCCTCCTCGCCACGACCCTCTGATCCCCGCCATCTGACTCTGGAAACATGGAACGACACATGCTCACTCGCTGCAGTTCAAAGAAACCTCTTCTCATTTTATCCTATCCGACACTGGTGGAAAATGTCACTTGATCTGTGTTACATTTCATATTAACTCTTACTTTCCACATAATAACTGACTTCAGTCTGTGTCTTTTCGTGCTTTGCAGTGTCTCAAGCCCAACTCGTTAACGTACTGCAGCATTTCTCTCTCAGCTCGGATGTCTCTCTCTGATGCACAATACAGTGACGATGCACCAAAAAGATTTTTAAAACATACTCTATGTCTCGGTGGCACCTTCAGCCTGACTTAAATGCATCTGACCACAAACTGTATAGATAAACCGTGTCAATGGCATCCTCCATTAAAAGGCATGTTTAGTCCTGGATGAGGCCTCATCAGTGTCTGGGAAGCTGGCCCATACATTATTAGTCACCGAGACAAACAAGACACGCCATCTGACCAAAACAGCCAGTCGAGTCTGACTGCTTTAATGAGCCCTTATGGAAAAAATAATGCATCCACTTCTACCAGCAGTGTCCTGTTGTTGTTGAAGTTAATGAGAAAAGCTAAACAAAGCATGTTTTCATCACGTAAGTTGTAGAAAGGTAACTCAAAATAAATGAGTGGCAAAAGCAGAGGCTGCTGCTAAATTCTCGTTGCCGGTAGATACAGTGTGCTGAAGGTCACACAGAGTGCAGGTCATCATCCTTCCCTTCAATGCAAAATCGTCTAATTGGACTGGCAATTAACACAGCGCATGTTTATACTGGTAAACTCTGAACTGTCGCATTATTTGCTTTTTATGAACCTGACATTACAACTAGAAATGTTAATCAGAGAAGGTACGAGATCAAGTAAAAAATAAGTGGATGAGTTCTTACCTCGCTGAGCACTATAATCTCATCTGCGTCTACGATTGTGGAAAGCCTGTGGGCGATGAACATAGACGTTCTGTCCTTCACCATCTCCTTCATTGAAGTCAGAATGTTCTGGACACACGCACAAAGACAAATAGTTTAATCACTCTGTTAAGATTAAGAGTATCCCCTGATCCAAAAGAAAATAGTTCCCCCGGTTTGCAATAATGGTGGTTTTCAAACAAAAAAAGGGAAAACAGGTGCATGAATGACAGGATATATATGAAAGTACTCCAATACTCCGAATTGAAGAAGCTAAGTCAACAGAATGTTGCTCAGCAACATCCACCTTCATATGCTTTTCTTTTCAGTGTTTACACATGATAATTTAAAAACAACTTTGTGATGAGAAGAAACTGAAAATCTCAATTAACAACCACGTCTACTGCCCCACTCTTTTTTCCTGAAGTTCAGAGAGGGCATGCTGAACTTTCTCATTAAATGTAACATTTACAAAGACTGTGGGGTTTAAGCTGAGCTGGAGATTAAGTAGGAGAAAACAGTGGCAGGTGGCAGGGGAGAACATGGGGGTGGTGTTTGTGTGTGTGTGTGCGTGTGTGTGTGCAGAGGGGGGGGGGTGTATGTCGCAGCAGGTATGTGACGCAGGAGTGAGCTGAATTATTGTGTACCTCCAGCAGGTGACTGAGTGGGTGTTTGTTCTGCAGGCACGGTGAGGTGTCAGCCCGTACGTGCAGCAGACAACGGGCATTTGTGGGTATGTTATGTATGCATGCCCGTGTCTGCCTGTGTGTGTGTTCATGCACTATGAGGCCCACCTCTTCTGTGATAGAGTCGAGGGAGGATGTTGCTTCGTCATAAAGGAGGATGGGTGGATTCTTTAGTATTGCACGGGCAATGGCGACACGTTGCTTCTCCCCTCCTAAAACAAAACACCAAATGTCAAAAACAAAAGCAAAGCAGGCCAAAGCCAAAAGGGTTGAAATATGTGAGGATACAGCAGGTCTTTCTCTGGCCCTTCTCATCAGATAATTACCTCAAACGGAGGGCTGGTAAAACAGACTTTCGTTTAATTGTGAAGAAAAATCAGCAGGACCCAAAGATTTCTCCCACTGTGTCTGACTCGGCCTTTATTACATATGAGCTGTGTGTGGCCTCTTGAAAGCAAGCGGCATTCGGCAGATACAAATATTGCTGGCAGTGGAGAACAGCAATGAAGGAAGTTAGCCCAGACTGGCCCCCCTGAACCCCCCCCCCCCCCCCCCCCCTCCTCTGACAAACTCACTGGCAGCTGTCACGTACAGCAGCAGTGAAATTAATGAGAAGTTAGTCATGTCTTTATTTTGTCCGTTCTCTCACTCGCTCAGTCACTCCACATAAAGAAATCTGTGCTGCCAGTAATTGCATCTTGAATGTTGAGTGAAAGTGCTCACACACTGTGTGTGTTAAACACTGTGTGTTAACGTGGGCTAAATGAGTTGCAGAGTGATGATAGGAGCCAAATACTACACAGTCATGTGCTATCACCGCAGATCAAATAAGGCAACATGCCATTAAACAAGTTCACACACTGCGCAGACAACAAAATAACAATGGTGCAGCTACAGATTAAGTCTCGTAATGAATCTCATAAAATAAGGTCAAATTTAATAATTAAATTAAGTTTAATGATCGCCTTCTTTTACAAGACAACAGCTCATAATCAAAGTCTTAAAAGTAATGTTCAGCTGCAATAGTTGGGCAAACATTTTAATAAAATCTGCAGCTGTGCAAATTTAAATATTCCTCACAGCATTTTGCAGCTTACATTTATTCCTCAAAACCTACAACATGGCAGCTGCCATCCCAATAAACTGTATATTCATGCCAGCAGATGAAAGATAATAAGGATGGTGAGTTGTTTAGGCTGCTATACTTTGCTTCATTTCTTGTACTAACTGTATAGAAATGACCATGTTTACAAAGGTTCATTTTCAAATATCAAAACAATATAGGGTTAATACTTTAAGATCAATAATAAGACAATATTTTGGTATTTTAATAGGACTATTTCTGCTTTCATAAAATATCTGGTGGTCACATAAAGTGTAATGCAGTTAGGGGTTCAGCTACAGCTGTAACAGTTAGATAAGGTCAGAAAAACGAAATACTATATCCAAAATCAGACCACGTATAACAATATCAGTATTATCTTTGAGCTGAGATTATTGAGTTGATTCATCTGCAACAACTTTGATAAAAAAAATAATTGCTCAAGTCAATCATAAAACAAACTGCAGAACTCTCTCTGGTCCAAGATTTGCAGCTTTTCTCTTTGTGCATCACTGTAAATCAAACATGTTTTTTATGATTTAAAGACTAAAAGATTCATTTTTTAAAAAGAGAAACCACAGTTTAATTCATAATGAAAATTAACTCTAGTCGCAGCCTTATACTAGAACAATAAACTAGACTTATTTCTGGGTTATACATGTCTTAACTTTGTATACCATCCAGGGAAATACACAAAACACACAGCTCTGTAACTTGCTTCTGCAGAGGAGACCATATTTAAACAGTAGTCATCATAGTGCAGCTAACCTGACAGCTTGAGGCCCCGCTCCCCAACTTGGGTGTCATAGCCATGGGGCATCCTGAGGATAGCATCATGGAGGCCTGCTAGACGCGCCACTTGGTGCACCTCCTCTGGTGTAGCGTTGATGTTCCCGTACTGCAGGTTGTAGAAGATGGTGTTGTGGAACAGAACGGCATCCTGACAACAACACAGTTAGAGGGAAAAAAAAGAGGCTTCAGAGAATATTTTTATTGCAGCAGAGGACTGCAGATACAAAGACGAGGGTAGGAGGGAGAAAGAGAACGAAAGCAAATGACAAAAATACTGTTCATGTACCATCTGTTCAAATCAGCCTCTGAGCTTACTGCAGTGAAAAACTAACTGAATTCAGCTTATTTCTAATGCTGTTGTTAACTACTAATGTTACTTTGTTCTATGCTGCCCCCTTGTTGTATATAATTATCAGTAATAACTCAAATATATTTTATGTTCTACTGGAAAAGTTATACGTAGACAGAAGCACAGTTAATTTGTGGTAAAGAAACTTTAAATAGTGAAAAACAAATCACAGTTTTATTTTCTTAATGTGTAAGTGTGTCTCAGACCTGAGGTACGACCCCCAAAGACTTCCTCAGGCTGTCAAGGCTGACGTCTCGAATATTCTGCCCCGCTATGTAGATGTTCCCCCGCTGGGGCTCGTAGAAGCGGAACAACAGCCGCACAATGGTGCTCTTCCTGCAACCAGACGTGGAACCAATCATCAGCATCATTCTGTCTGTGAGCTGCACCCCCACAGTCTACTGATGATATCTGATGATATGACTGTCTGGACATACAAACGAGGTGACACACAACTGGCTAAAGGTTTGACAGTCAGGTGGAAAATTCACAAAGAATGGATTGCTGCTGCTGATGGCACCATGAGTTGCGCATCACTCGCAACCGCCCCGTCTCCAGATCAAATTCCCAGAAGATATTATACAGCTCAAGCATGCCCATGAAGTTTTGAAGCTGAGTGCATTTTGCCCTTTTGTAGCAATTATACTTGTCACAAAGTATAAATGTTACCTTTGCGCTAAGAACACAGTAGGCAGAAAAAGAAAACTGAAGAGGTGCAGAGGCATTCATCAAAATTTCAGGGAGACTGTAAAGTCTGGGTGTGACACTCCTACAAGTACTTCAGTTACCATCAACTCAGTGAAAACACAATAACTTCACTGTAACTGTGCGTGGCTATTAGCACTGATCTTTGTGAATTGGATTGGGTTTTTTCAATGAGGCTCATTTGCATAGAAAGGGGCCAATTTTGCACCAAATGTATGCATATTACCTCATTTAAATCTGTGCAAATAGCACAGGAGCAATGAGATGCTATTTGCTTGGCAGTGCAGCTAGGGTTGCATTTCAACATTTGCAGGTGCTTTGAGAATTTCAGTGTCTTTCTGTCTTATATATGTAGGTAAAGCAGATGCTTTAGCTGTGCAATCCTTTTGTGAATTTGCCCACCAGTGCACTTCTGTGAAAGATGACCTACCCTGACCCACTGCCACCAACGATGGCCACCTTCTTCCCAGCAGGCACTTCGAAGGACACTCCGTTTAAGACCTTCTGGCCCTCAAGGTATTCAAAGTAGACGTCCTCAAAGCGGATGGTGGCCTCCTGTGGTGTGATGGTTAATGCCGGGGCCAGATCCCTCTCCTAGAGAAAACCATCAGAGGGTTGAGACAGACGAAACGCATGATGCAACGTTACTCCAACACCTTGTAAAGGCGTATAATGCTGGAGCACAGAGCAAACATGGACTGCATAAAGCAGAGACATTCTCAGTGAATTCCAGAGGTCGTTTCAACCGAATCCTCAGACGCTGCCCTTCATGGTGACTGAAGGATCAATAGGCGTGAAAACTTTCGGTACATACTGAGCTGAGCCATAGTGCTGAGATGCAGCCAAGGTCAGCAGTGAATAAAGCGCTGTCCTTGCCCTGTGAGTAAAAGCCTGTTCTGCTTCGTTTCTATACTATCTAATAACAACATAATCACCCACAATCCACCTCAGCCAATTAAACAAATAACTCATAGTCCATTAGTATAAACAGATGATAATTTCACACACCCCCAACATGGGAAAAAAGCCAAAATCATTTATTTTTTATTTTGTGGAGCAGTTTCAAGTAAGGGGGTGTTTAAAATTATTTTACATCTACATAATAGGCCAATGTGTTCCACAAAAAAAAAAAAAAAAAAGCAAAAAAAAAAAAAAGCATTCAGACAGTAATGGCCTGCTGGGCAGTGCCATTCCACAGGGAATCACAATGGAGAGGAGTATTACTGATGAGTGAAAAATAACTGGACAGATTCATTTCTCTTACTATAATTACAGGCTGGAGACGGGAAAGGCATTCATATTGTTAGACAGCAGCAGGCGCACATTTGCACTTAAATGTGCTCTTCTGACGCAAGATGGGCTGTCGTGTTGTGAGAAAAAAAGAATAAATGCAGTGAAACGTCTAAAATGTCTCACAAAAACAATTGACAGCTATGACTTTGAAGAAACGGAGGACAAACGTCTAAAATCTGAACTGTTTTTGGCAATTTTTAAGGTTAAAGAGCAGAATCTGATTTTGACTTTGTATTTCTGTGTGTTTTTAAGATGAGTTCACAAATAGACAATTCAATATTAATGACATAAAGTAGTGTCGCAACACCATATAAACGGCTGAAATTGTCAGCAACTATTTTGATTATCATTTGTCATTGAAGAAAAAAAGCCAAACATTTGTTGGTTTCAGGATTCAGGATTTAAGGATCTGATGTTTTTCTTTGTCATATATAATAGTATATGGAATGGGGTTTTGGACTGTTGGCCATATAACACAAGCAATCTGAAAATGTCACCCTGGGCTCTGGAAAATTAAAAATTGTGTTTTCTCCCAATTTTCCAACCTTTTATGGACAAAATCATTTTTTTGATGAATCCAGAAAATAACTGATAGGTTGATCAATACTGAAATTAATCATTAGTTGCAGAACAGTGGGCAATGGAAAACTTCAAGGGGATGTTGAAGAGCACAGGACTTGAAGGCAAGAGTGTGCACAAAAAAGGTTAGCCTGCCATTGCTAGCCCAATTCGCAAATATGAATCAGTCTGAAGCCTCAGGTTTTTTTCACCATCCAAGGGCCGTTATTACCGTTTGTAGACAGACAGACCCACAGCCAAACACAGCAACGAAACATAACGTAGCACTGAGCGACGGACAAATGTAAACAGACTACATTATGCAGAGATGAGCTGCAGTGGTGTAGCATCAATATGTCTGTGAATAAATGCGGCCATTTTTGACATCAGAATTTGAAACCAATACTTCAACAGAAATTTCCACATAAGCTGCAGCCATCTTGGTTGTTTTTGAAAATGCCTCAATGATGCTCCACTTTAATAAGCTAGGTTTAGGCTTGCCGTCGTGTCCCCGCATGAGGGTGCACAAGCCAAAAATGCTGTCATCACATATTTTGCATTAAGTGTGAAAGCAGTCAGTAGGGCTGCAACTAACGATTATTTTTATTGTCGACTAATCTGTCGACTATGTCTTTTATTAGTCGACTAATCATTTTATCGAAAAATGTGTTAAAATGTTGAAAAATGTCGGTCTGTCTCTCCCAAACCCAAAAACTTTGTCATCTAATGTCTTGTTTCATACTCACGCCAAAGGGTTTTAGTCCGCCGTCATGGCAGAACTCACGCCAAAGGGTTTTAGTCCGCCGTCATGGCAGAGTGTGTCAAGTATTTTGGGGTACTTTTATAGTACTTTTGTATGAAAAATGACTCAAACCGATTAGTCGGCTACTAAAATAGTCACCGATTATTTTAATAGTTGATTAGTCATCGATTAGTCGACTAATTGTTGCAGCCCTAGTTGTCAGTAGACTAAACGCATCTGCTAGAGCGAAAACATAAACTTGCAGATATGTCTTGTTCCCAGACTACAAAGAGGTGCCTTTTGTTATGAAAGATATGAAGCTTAGGCAAAAATGAACCAAATGAATTTCAACAAAAGGAGCTGTTTCCCTGCCTTCCACAACTTGACAACGAAAACAGGTGAATGAGCCCTAACACTGTCTGACCAGATGATCGGCACAAACAGTAAAACAACTAAACTCTCTAATATCATCATAGTTATCTTTAGTCAGTGATCATTTTAATCAAATCACATCCCCATGGAAAACAAAACTACACACATAAAACAAGCTTGTGTTGCTGTTATTTCACTGAAATCAATGATTGAGAAAGATCGCAACTAGTCAATAACCTGAGTAAATCACCAGAATACAGCCAATCTGCTGCAATCTGTCATAACACCCCGACATGTGAATAATGTCATGCTCTACAAGTGGCAATAGACGAGGAAGCACCTGAATCCCATCAGGCATGTAATTACTGTGTTTGACTGCAACCTATCATTTTTTACAGCACATGTGGATAGGTTAGCCATGTCATACGGCCAAGAATAACTCACGCCTGTGTAAAAATCTTTTACCACTTGTGCAATTAAACATTATGTGTCGTCTCGGTAAGAGGCTTTGTTTAGTTTTTCAGATTTTCCAATGACCTCTGTATTCACTTTCTATTGTCTACAGGTCAACTGTTTTCTATTGTTGGGGGAAAAATGTAACAAAAAAAAAAAAGATTTTGCAATTTACCGCTACAATCCAGAGAAGTGTATGTCAGGCTGACAAGTTACCTTGATCTTGGTGTCGACGCTGAGCAGGGTGAAAAGAGTGTTCATGTCTATGAGGGCCTGCCGGGTCTCTCTGTACACTGTGCCCAGGAAGTTGAGGGGCAGGGAGAGCTGGAAGAGCAGGCCGTTCACCAACACCAGGTCTCCCACGGTCATCGTACCTACACGACAGCGATGGCACAATTCACAGACATGCACATAATCTAGTTCTATTGTATCATGCATGTATCTTTGAATACAAGATCTATTAAAAAAATAACGCTCAAGCCACTTCTTTCAAGTTGTGAAAGCAGACAAAGCATGTTACAGTCTGAATCTATCTCCACCCGCTGTGATTTCATTTTCTGCATCAAGGCTGTTTTATTTCCTATTCATGCCACTTTTTCATGCTTGCTGTGCTTTGTTCTCATTTAGTTTCTATTATCCAGTTCAGTCAGGGTTTTACTTGCCATTTTCATCTGTCCATGTGATTTTGTTTTGAGGTGTTTTTTTTAAAGCTTTCTTATTTCCAAATGCACCATTTTTTTTATTGTGCTGTGGACACAGATTATAAGCATGAAGAGGTAAATTCAAGTTAGGCGATGAATTTTGTGCTTTTACACCTCGATACTATCAGTTTTTTTCATGATTCGTAGATCTTGAGAGAACGATTTTCCAAAAATTGAAAAATCCTTCAAACACAGACACACAAACACACTAGAGCTGCAACTAACTAATTTTCGATTCTTGATTTGTTGTTTGATCTATAAAATGTCAGAAAATGGTGGAAAAAAGGTCGATCAGTGTTCTCAAAGCCCAAGATGACATCATCAAATATCTTGTTTTGTCCACACCCCAAACATATTCAGTGTACTGTCATAGAGGAGTGAAGAAAATATTCACATTTTAGGAGCTGCAATTTTGACTTTTTCTTTTTTTTTTTAAATAACTCAAACCAATTCATCGAATATCAATTTAGTTGCCAAATAATCTGATTACTTGACAACTAATCAATTAATTGTTGCAGCTCTAACACACACAGACAAACACACACTCACTCACCTGCCGAAATGCCCTTGCTGGCCAACACCATGATGGCAGTGAGGCCGATACTGAAGATGGCACTCTGGCCAAAGTTGAGCATGGCGAGTGTGGACGTGGTTTTTAAAGAGGATGACTCATAGATCTTCAGATATCCATCATACTTCTCAGCTTCATACTTCTCATTGTTGAAGTACTGCAGCCGAGATGCGAGACATGCAGAGGGAGGAGAGTAGGGAGCACAGGGCACGGAGACAGCAAAAAAGATTCACATAAGGAAAGAAAGTGCAAGTCGAGAGAGAAAGATGGAGAGACACAAAATACGGTTAAGGTTAAAGTTTAAGGAAGCATAGAGAGAAGTGTCAGGCAGACAGACACTTTAGCGCAGCCTGCCTCAAGGCTGCATTTGTTCTCTGTGACCGCTCTGGGCGTAGTCTGGGTCTGAGTTGGCCTCTAAAGCACTTTTTCATGTCTTTGTATCTTCATCTCCTCCCCACTGATCTTAAAGGATGTGGAGGGCGGTAGAACAAAATCCAGAGCCTGCTCAGCAAAGCAGCTTTGGCAGAGGAAAGTACTGACTGTGACAAAAGAACAGTTTATAGAATGTAATTGTCAGGAAAGCCTTAATATCACTCGCAAGTTAAACAAGAACCGCTGCAGAGGATTCATCACTGACACTGTCGTCAGTCTCTGTGTTTACATCTGTAGCAGCTTACACAGACACCTACAAACAGAGCACAGATTGCTCTTAAGTGTTACACCACACAAACAGCACTAATTCTGATTAAGACATACAGCGATCATTTAGAGGGAAAAAAGCCTTCTGAATCAGCCACAAACACATCTCTTAAATTCAGCACATAAAACTACGCCATGATCATAACAACAACCCTCAACTCTACTGCCAATTACCTAATATTGCTGTTTGTTTAGTTTGCACTATTGTTCCTCTGCTCTGGTTAAGTGGGCGATTTGCTTCTCTAGCTAACGGCAGTGGTGCTGTGCTGCTACCGACTTGCCACTGATTTGCATATAGGGAAATGCACGAAATCAGAGAGGGAGAGGGAGTGAGAGAAAGAGAGAGGGAGAGAGGGAAGAAAGTAGCACATGGAGGACAAACAGAAGCAGTGCAAGGCACCGTGTTCAGGTTCTCATCCAGCCCTTTGTGAAAGTGGAACGGATTTCTGAGTGGGCGGAGATCTAATTACATATGCACACTCACAGCTCAGAGTGATGCTAAATCCGGCCGCATTGGCACAGATGACACAAAATAACACAGAACAAAACGTTAAGAAAAACAGGACGCAAAATAATACAGCAAAGAAAATAACATGGGTACAAAAATATATCCAGAACAGCCTAACAAAGCACCCAAATCTGGATGGTGATTATGTTTGTATGTGTGCTCTGTACATTGAGGTTACCTAGAAAGAGGCTTAAAACTGCTAAAGATGAAGATTCAGGATAACCATGCCGCTTAAAAAAAAAGAAAAAAAAGTAAAAGACAATGTTTACATCTGCACCACATCACATCAGTCAGGTGTCTGTGAGACACTCACCCATAATCCACCCTGGCTCTCAGCAGACATTTCTATTCAAAATAAAGCCTCCAGTGGCAGAGCCTTCCAATCCAAAACTATAACCGAGACACTATTTGGGTCATTGGCTAAACCAGGAAAATAGCCCTGAATGTCCAGTGATAAATGTCTCATTGTTTGTAGCAACTGGAGTGACACTGACTGTGTTGCATGGACACAAAATATTCAGTTCTTTGCCCTTAGTCCAATGACAATATTCCTGCTAGGCTGTTTACATACCTAACAAAAATGGATATTCTACTAATAGTCCTGTGTACAGGCAACCGTATTTGGCTGTGTTATGGCTGTGTTTGACAGAGGTTGATGCCCTAACATGTCCTTTATTGTGTTAAAATATGAAACAGTGGACAGCTGGAGCCACTTGTGCCATTTTGCTTCTGTGAGTCTACTTTTGCAAACTGCATTAAAAACCCCAGTTGACATATATAATCTGAATGTGCTGTATACATGTCCAAAGAATATATCTAAAAGTACCAAACTCTTTACTTTTACCTGTACCGACCAAATTATGTCCACTACCGATTAACTTTAAATTAATCTGTGCCAAATGATACCTTTGATACCTCAAAGTGAACCTGGATGAGAAGGCTGCAGTGGAGCTCTGCTGTGCTCCATGACCAGCTCCTGATCTGCAGTGATAGTTTTGGCGTCTGGTCTATTTTCTTTTCTATTTTATATTAGAAAAAGCCTAGCATCACTGCTGTTTGTGTTTTTTAGTTTTTTAATTTTTTAATTACCTTTTCAATTATTTGTCAGTTGTGTGTAAACACAACAGAGCAAGAGAGATGAGCAGACACACATACATGCGCACAGACACACGAGCAGACAGGGACAGATTAGCTCTACGTGTGATTAGAAAAGAGCAGAATTGCTTGTTGACCAGAGCAGAGATAAGGAGAGAGCGAGTGAGACTACGTCACCTCTGCAGCTTGTTCAAAAATTCCATTTTTGTTATTTCAGAAAGTGTCCAGAAAAGGTACTATTGAGTATAAGTTCACATGTGAATGGTACCAAACCCCACTCAAAATAAGACCTAATTCTGATTATCCAAACTGAAGATGCTCTTTACATCATCCGTATCAAATTTGGTAGTATAAGTATATTAGCGTACATGTAAACATAGCCATTTACAAAAAACCCTCATACTGAAAAAGAAGGAGCAAAACAGAGTCTGAGAGTACAAACACAAACAAAGTAAAAACTCGTTCTGTGTTTGTCACGTGTGTGTAAATGGGTCAATATAAACCCTGAAAAGATTACTTGATTAGTTGATCGACAGAAAATAAATTGACTTTGATAATCAAAAAGCCATTTTTTTTTATTGTTGTGACAGTTAAATTAATATCTTAAGGTTTTGGACTGTTGGTCGGACAAACAAGCAATTTTAGGACGTCATGATGCGCTTTAAGAAATAATCAAGAAAATAATTGGTAGATATATTGATAATATATTCGTTAGTTGCTGCCCTAGATAAAGATGAGCAAAATTTGTACAGCAATATGAGCAGAATTACAATCATGATAATTATAAATGCATTACTCGATGTTAATAAGTGTTTGTTTCAATAGTCAATAAGGGCCAGTATTTACAGTAGTATCACATGACAAAAGTTAAACTGCTCATCCCTTTGAATAAACTTGGTGTCATTTGTTTAGTTGTAAGAACTGCTAACCACAAACAGAATTTCGTCACAGTACAGTTATATAGAGAGGCAATAATCAATCATATTGAACTGTTGGCTAGCCCTCATTGATTCTGATCAATACCACTGTTTTTAAAGCTGAATATCTGAGTGTGGAGTTAAGTTTGCAATAATCTTACCAGCTATTAAATTAATCTTTGATCAGACAGGCACCAGGTTCCACGACCGCACTCCCTACCTTCGTCTGTGGGCTCACACTGGTGTGACACTGCTCTATAATAATAACTGGAGGGAATGCGATAACCTTTAAGTAAACCTATAGTAGAGATTGGCGGTGACTTTCCACCCTTTCAGTCCTTTCAGCCATAAATTCCACTCCTCTCGCTCAGAAAGGTAAACTTGACTTTTAGCTTGTACTTGTTATGATAAGGAGTTTGTGTGTGAAAGTGGTGAGAGTCAGAGGGAGAGAGGCAGAGAGAGAGCTAGGCAGAGCTTTTCTTTGATTAAAAGGCAAATTCTGACAGTGGCAATCATGCCAGTGAAACACCATTATCACAGACGAGTAAATATTTGTTCCTGTCAATATGCCTGGCTTAAGTGAATAGAACAAAAAGACTAGAGAGGAGGAGATAAAAGGGAAGGGTTGATGAGGGGAAGGGGGTGGGGATGAGGAGGAGCTGAGAGAGGAGTGTATGGTGGCAGGTGTGTGTATGCCTATATATGTGTGGATGAATGGGGGGGTTGGATCTCACCTTAACGGTCTCATAGTTAAGGAGTGAGTCAATAGCTGCGTTTCCAGCTTCATTGTCTGCTTTATTCATCTCTATCCGGAAACGCGTCCTGTGTGCAGAGACATGACGTTACAGCTTTCTTATATTTTTTTTCTTATTTATTAGTTCAGCCAACGAGGGAACATGTTCTGACAGCACAGACAGCCACAGAACTATTTACTGAATCCCTTTCAGTGATAACAAACATTAGCAATAAAAGCACCAGTTGAACAAGAGTCAGACACAGGACTCCTACAAACATCCTCATTGTTACCTCCACTGAGTGACGAGAATGGTGAAGAGGGTGTATGCTGATAAGGTACCCAAGGACACTGCTGCAAACTGTCCACCACACCTGTAATACTGCAGAGGAGAGAAAGCAAAGACAAAACAAAGCACGCTGTGATAAAAACTGAAGTGACCACATCGGACCAGCGGACTCCGACGTTGGCGTCACACCGCATTCTGAGACAGTACTGTTTTTGACCATTCCACTATGAAATTGAGTGTTACAAATGGAGGGGAAACTACAAGAACTAATCGTGCTAATGCTTTAGCTATTTGGGCAATGAAGTCTGCCATCATTACAGGCAAGCTGACATTATGGTCCAGAGTGGAATAATAGCACAGAGCTATAGACGAGCTGCTCTTTCAGTGGTGGCCAAGGAGGGGGGCATCTGTTCAGGGCATACTCCGCATGAGGACATTAAGCTGCAACAAAGCTTTGGGATTCATCATTGACGCTAATGGGCTCTGTGTTGCCACCAAAAGTTCATGGGGATTCATATTCCATTTAGAATGTAAATGAGACAATATCCCCGAAATTAATTTCCGGACAATCTGCTGTGAAGAGTGTCAAGGTGATGGAAAGACCTGTGCTAACATTAAGGACTGTAACAGTGACAGCAACAAGAAATAAAAGACAGAAAATTGTATGCCATGTTTCTGGTAGCATCCTACAATGGCACTGAAACTTAAAATCAGCATTGTTAATATCTGTGTGCATGGATGTCACCATTAGACTCACCAAAATGGCACTGACGAGGGCCATCTCGAAGACTGTGGGTCCTAGATTGAAGACGAGCGCACTGAGGACAAAAGAGATACCCCGTGTGCCACGGTCGATGGCCTTGGACAGCGCCCCTGTTTGGCGGCTGAGATGGAAACCCAGGTCCAGATTGTGCAGGTGGAGGAAGACGTTCTTGGCGATGCGGCGGATGGAACTCTGGGCCACCTTGCCGAACACGGTGTTCCTCAGCTCGTTGAAGAGTGCTGCACAAGCCCGTGACGCGCCATCTGGGATAGCGGAGGAGATGGAGAGTTTAGCACACCTGCTGTGAAAAGCACGGAGGTTCACACAGCAGGGCCGGGCGCTATCAAGTGAGAACATATCCTCATCCTAAACACTAAGGACTGTTATGTAGCTCTAAAGTGATATGAGGCAGCAAAACAAGACTGTGACCCCAACCTCTCCTGTCTTGTAGGATGTAATACAGTTGAGAGTAGAGAGGGTAGAGGCTTGTCAACTGCTCCAAAGTGAATGTCTGTATGAGGTGGCGGAGCAGGTTTTTTCCACATCATCTCTGGTCTGCAAAGCACTGCAGAGCTACAGCAGCAGCCTCCCCAAGCCTCTGTAATTACAGAGCAGGATGCTGTCTGAAGCCTCACTACCATGGCAGGCCAGCACACTGCAGACTGAGGGGAGGGGGGGTATGTGAGTGTACACAAGTGCGTTCAGTGTGTGTGTGTGTGCGGCAGGGAGCGGGCTACATGTGTGAGCAGAATACAAGAAGAGGTTTTAATAAGAGTGTCACAGAAAGATGTGACTATGTGTTGAGTCGATGAACAGGCTTAATTTCACCACTGTCTGAGTCTAGACTTTTGTCTGGCTGATGAGTATGACGAGGGTGGATGCAAGCAACACAGCCTTTCTTTAAAGAAACAGTTCACTCCAACAGCAAAAATAGGCATTTTTCCTCATACCTGTGGTGCTGTTTATCAATCTAGATTGTTTTGGTGTGATATGTCTGCGTTCTCTTGAATGTAATTGAATGAGATGGTACTACTGGTAGCTCACCTAGCACCACTGAGCTAGCTAACATTAGAGCTCAGCCAAGGGGGACAATATCAATGTTTGTATTTTTGATTCTGGGGTGAACTGTCCCTTTAAGGTATTTTCATTTTTGCTGTTTGTAGCCCATATGAATGTGCACAAATTTTGCTAAGCCATGCTGACTTTATCATGTTCATTTTTAACCGACTACAGCTACAATAATTATTCAATTAGTCGATCAAGAGAAAATGAATTACCTAATTTTTTAATAATCCATTAATCATTTCAGTCATTTTTCAAGTACAAATGTCAAATATTTAACATAAGAATTTGCTGCTTTTCTCTGTAATTTATGACGTTAAATGAAGAGTCTTTGGGTTCTGTACTGTTAGTTGGACAAAAGAAGCAATCTGAAAATGTACTTTGGGCTCTAGGGAACTGTGATAAGCTTTTTATTTTTATTTTAATTTTTTACATTTTATAGACTAAACAATTAATTGCTTAATTGTAAAACAATCTGCAGATTTATCATTAATGAAAATAATTGTTAGCTGCAGCTAGCAAATAGCGGTCATCGTGGGAGCAGAGAGAAGACAAAATAGAGGAGCTGATAATGCTTGTGGCTGAATATTCGGAGTTATGGAGCCAGAGGACAACCAGACGAAAAACTGGACCTGGGATAACATTTCCACTATTTCCACCACTTGCAGTTGTTTTGCTACATCATGCTGCTACCAGCTAGCTTGCACTTCTGCCAGGGTTCACCGAAGCCCCTGCCTGGCACCGCAGCTAGAACCATAGAAGCAGCATCCGCTTTAAAAAAATGCTTTGCTTTTTGGGGTCGATGCTCTTGCAGGTAAGCAGTTGTCAGGGTGGTTATTGCAGAGCAGTGTGAAAGCAGCTTGAGTTTCAACTTAGTAATACCCCCAATCTAATTCCAAGGAAGTCAATCATTTGATCCCTTTCGTTTCTCACAAACTGTTATACAAGGAGATGGCTAGCATGACTGTCAAAAATTAATAGTCTGTGTTAGAATGACACCTGGCCTTCCTGTGGCGATTTCACCAACTTGTGTGAGTACACGACTTGTCTGCTAAGACCAAAGTCGGGGTAATAATCGCTCTGTCTGCCGTCTTCACGGGGCTGTAATGTGGCGTTAAATAGGAATGCTCATCTAATGAACGTGTCCACGTCTGACAAGGTAGGATGAGCACTGTGCAACCTTTTCAGCCAAATTACACCCGTCACCGCGGGCTCCAAGTACCGGGCCTCGAGTGTCACAAAGAGGGAACAAAAAAATACCTTTCTTTAAGAGCATTCCCCTTCATTCTTCCTCGTCATCTTAATTTGTCCTGTCTGGAGTCCTGTTCATGTGCTCCAATTATTCGACAGGCAGCATTAGTGTGTAAGACCTAAGTGGGCTCATTAAAATAAGTGGCTACAGGGCTAAGTGTACATTGCATCCAATCTGATCTCACTCAAGGCCAGAGTGACTTGCAGTGAGTGTCAGGTTCACAATATTTTTTTTTTTTTTTTTTGCTCTTCATCAGCAGCTCAGAAAGATAAAATGCTCTCATTCTCAACTTCATATTCACGCTACACATCACCCCTGACTCCTCATGTATTACAGGAGCCATTTGGACAAAAAGAGAAAAAAGAGAGGTCTTCTCAAGGGATGGAGTGAAAGAAACATCCTTGGCCTTTGCATAACACTAAAAAATATCAAACCACTTTCAAAAAGGACATTAGCAATTTCTTCCCCACTGCTTTAGAAATGTATCCAGCTCTGTTTGCCTTGGGAGCACACAGGTATCATACTGCAAAGTCGTTGGCGCTCACGAGAGGGCCACGCGGGTTGACAGAAGTGAACTCAGATGCCGAACAGAGCACAAAATGTAAATAACGTGAGGGAGAGGCGGGGGTTGCGGAGCGGCATTGATATGAATGTGTTGGGAAAGGTCAGCCTGTAGATAATAGGCAGTCCCACGGTCCCCTCTGATGAGCGCGGCACCTGCCAGTGCAATACAAGTCTGGGACTCACAGCCAATCAGCACAGCCGTTGCCATGGTAGCCACGGTGCTTGGCGCGTCATTCAGGTTCAGCATGTGTCCCGACATCTGGTTAAGCTCGTCCACTGCATACTTAAACATGAAGGGCACCGTCACATTGGTGATCTGGGAAGGCAGAGAGGGAGGGGAGAAAGCATTCAGAGAAGAGGATGAAAAAAAAGAGACGGGAAATAGTTTCAAATAGCCTATTAGACAGTTATATGCTCAATACAGTCCTGTGACATTCTTCTAGTCCTCTGGAGCATCTCTCTGCTTATACATGTGCTTAGAAAGATGGATTTCCACTACTGTTAGGCATTAAATCCAACATTACCCATTCAGGTGCAATTATGGATATGCATGTATGTACATGCGCGTGCAGTATGCTGTGTAAGTGTGTGTTCCTCTCGAATGGTTGTTCTGGTTCTGGTGAGGTAGCTGGTGCTTCCTGCTAATGGAATTGAAATGGTTATTAGGGCTAATTAAAAGCACAGGGACAGCTGTGTGACTCAGGCAAAGGCGGTCCGCTGCGCATTAGAACAGCCAGAGAACACAGGAGCACACAGCAGAGTATTTTCATTTGAAACCCATTTCATTTGAACCTCTCGACCTCTAACACAGGGGAGGGCCTTTTTTTTTTTTACTTTCCTTTTTGTGCCTTTACTCCTGTCAAATTCTGCATGATATAATTCTGATATAATAAAAGTAATAGCAATTATATTAAAAAGTATGAAAAATAAATCCATGATGACCTCGCTAATGTAAAAGGACACCTAATAATGCATCATTTAAGCTGCAAAAGCTACATCCCCAAGGGTTCTTGCTTTATACACTTGAGTATTATACTCAGACAAGAGAAGTCCTCTGAGCCCCTCAAGGAAAAACAATATCTTTGCTACCAAGACAACAGAACATGACACAAAAATAGCCTGGGCATATTATCACAGAGGCCAAAACATGTCCTCAGTTTTACCACTAATACATGATAAGGTCGGATGTGCTCTTTTAATCAATTAACGGCCAACTGGAGATTAAATCAGCACCATGTCAATCTGTACCTGCCGACATGTCATCTCGTAATGGAGATACTGTGTCAAGTAGTGGAGGAAAGGCTTCGGGCTATCAAGAATTAGCCTAAGCTTATGGTATAACACACACGCACACACACCGGCACACAGGCAGAGAGGGCTTCATTTGAGGCCAAGGAAAACAAGCGCTTCTATATAATCAGTTATTTGAAATGAAAATGTCACTGATATTGTGGAGTGCAGAGGTGTGATGCACTGTAACCACATAATTATTCAGTTGATTTAAAAATTGTCTCCACACTGCTGGTGGTTTCAGTTCAAATAGACAAACTGCAGAAATCGAGGCTAACTCCAGCCAAGCAGGAAAATAGGAGGAGAAGATTGGATTGCATGTGTGTGCTCTCTCCTCCTTAGCGCACACACTAAGACATGCTGAGCAGCAGCAGTACATGCTTATTTAGGAGCTGTGAATCTGTGATTGTTTTCCAGGGTGTAAATTAGAGACCATCAACAAAAGAAGAGGAAATACATCATGCGCTGATTGATGCTCGCAATTAATTATTTAAAAATCAGTTCTAAAAGTACGCTGTTTTTAGTTTTATGCAGGTTCTTTACACAGTGTAACGAACTACAGGGAGCGCTCATGTTACTTGAGTAACTGGTGGTCAAAGGAGAGATGCTATTTAATTTAGCCAGGGTTTGATTACCAATATTTCAACAAATTGTGTTTTGGCATAGTCCTGCACTAAAATTCTATGACACAGTGCTGTGACTCTCTGTACTGAGAGTATGACACTTAGACAACAACATCACTGTATGCCATTTTCAAAATTATGGCTATGGTTCTCTAAAAGAAGCTGGCATAAGCAGCTTGTAAAGCCACGATTAGGGTTGATGGTTGATCCTGAAAGAGTCGGTGTAGCAGGTCAGAAACCATCTTGTGCCAGCCCAAACTAATGAAATGTTCAACTAAGCTGGTTTCTCTTAAGGTAGAAACACTGGCTGTTCTCTTCTAATGCCCCTGAACAACAGAATATTAACGCCTTCAATGAGCACAAATGACAAAATTCCAACCTACCTGAATAAACTGGCAGTTTATTAATATGAGATTTATTTCCTAGAGTCATTTGGGAATGAGGCTGTTCAAAATCCAATGACACTGTGTGGGACATTAACAGCTGTATGTTACTAACCCTGTATGGATGTGAAATGATCATTATCACTGTTGTATAGCATGGCTTTATAAGATTGCTGCTGCTGAAATTGGCAACCGTAGTGCTGCCCCTAAAACTAAAGCCTTGCATACTGTACATGTTGCCTTCTTGCTGGTGGGACTTTTACTGGAAATTAGTTCTTCTACACCGTTCTTAAACAGTAGCTGCCAGTGGCTGCACAGCGCTACTTGCTTTACAAGCTAACATTTCGGAGTGGGGAAGAATTGATTTCAGGGAAGACTGCCATTTTATCCTGGCGTGAAGCTTCTTTAAAGTCTATTAATAAATGACGTTGTTTCTAATAGGTGCATAGACTCATGTGCTTGCGGATACACGATTCAGCATTTGAGGCAGTATTGGAGGCATTTCAGATACTGGTATCCGTATCAGAACGACTCTAAAAAAGAAAACTAATTTATACCCTGGTGTGACTAGTGGATACGTAAAATGTATCATTTACCAATTTTTATGTTGATAAAACACAGAAAATAAAATATTCAAAATCATGTTTTATGTAGTCTAAACTGTGTAACTGCAAAACAGTGAGGCATTGACCTCTTTTATTTACGTATGTCATTGTTTGCACACCCCCACACTATACAAGAGTGACTCTGCAACCTTCTCTTAAAACTCGTGTTAAGGCCTTTGCACATCAGGTCCCTGTTTTTCATGTGCTTTGTTAAAAATTTGTCATAAGACAACATGGAGTCACCAAGCAGTGAGGGGATTTGTGGTCCTCTCACTTCATTAAAGAAGGAAAAGAAAAAACACATTGAGTCTATCCAATTCTGAGAGGGCATCCAGAGCAGGAAGACTTTTACTGGCTGATGAAAAAGCTGCAGAATCATCCTGATCATTTCCAGGTCAATTTCAAAATACCAGTGGTCCGGTCCGATCCTGAGCAGTGGCTGGCAGTTTGTCTATGTAGGTAGACACACATACACTCACATGATTGTATGTGTTCGTTTAATGGCTCTCAGTGGTCAAACAACTCTCTAATGCTTTCGACTGATGCAAAATAAAAAGAAAAATCTGTTCCAAAAACTTAATTGGCGGACAAAAGCTTAGGAGTTTGTGTGCAAACGTGATTGATACAACGTGAGGTTGTATTTATTTTTAAAAGCAACAATTACTGACAAAAAATAGAGACTTGGTGTGCAAAGGCCTTAAGTGTTTGGGACATTTGCTGCTACGCAACAGCTGCAATTCATTCGAAATTCAGCAGCTAGACTTTTGACCATAACAAAACGCTCACACACCACACCAATTTTGGCTTTGCAGCATTGGCTCCCAGTCTCTCTAAAGTGCTTTTAATCACATACAAGGCTCTGAGTGATCTCGCACCGGAGTATATAACTGAGCTTCTCACACCGTACTGTCCAAACAGGTCTTCTAGTCTGGGTCTTCTGACTGTTCCAAAGTCCAGGTTAAAAACAAGGGGTGACTGAGCCTTTGTAGTACTGGCTCCTCGGCTCTGGAGCAGCCTCCCACTGACCAACAGATCAGCTGACTACGTTGGCGTCTTTAAATCTCGTCCGGTATTTACCAGTATATCATCAGCAAGTTTCCCTTCTATGAGAGAAATAAAAAAGGCTGGCAGAAGAGTATTAGACACAACCTGAGTCTCAACGAATGCTTCACTAAGGCTCTGCGGGAGGGTGGCGGGGAGAGAAAGGGGAATTACTGGACACTCAACCCATGTTTGAGAAGGAGAACTACAGGAGGCGCCGCAGGATGAAGCGGCCTTTAAGACCTCCACTGACGCACTTGCAGCCAGGGAAGTCCTTATGTATGCTTACATATATGTATGTGTTTTTGAGTACAAGTAGGTGTATGTATATGCACCTTTTATTATTTATCAGTATTGCTCTTGATTTGTATTTTCTTCACGTTAGAAAGCATCCTATGTTTTTAGCTTGAAAAGTGCTCAACAAATAAAGTTATTATTATCATTACTATTATGCATACTCAAACTTCTTGGTTGAACACATTCTTTGTTAAATCCTCTCACTTGTTTCAAAGACAGTAAGGGATTGATCTCTGAGCATTAGCAGCCTGATCTGCTCATAGCGTCTCTGCAGCAACAAGCTTCTTATCTTTTGCCAATGAATATGAAAAAAAACCCATCTGTTTTGTTTAAAATGGTGATTGCAAAAAAGTTAATCTTGCGAGTATTTAAAATGGACTGTGTACCCACATTTGTGGTAAAGAGAAATGGTAAAATTTACATCTGGAGAGACTGAGATTTTATAATAAAGACAGACGCTGTGTTTTTAATAAGGTCTCACACTGAATTTTTTTGTATGTGCTGTGTCCACTGTAAAGCACCTTGCTGTGTAAATTCCTTTTACAAGTTCCTACTTCGTCTTTAAACTGCTTCATATTTAATTTAATCACGACTGCTTATTGTTATTACTCAGGATGTGCTGTGTCCATGTGTATTTTCCTTTCTTTTTGTTTGTATCCCTGCTGTACTCTCAAAAAATAAACACATTTTTTTTTTTTTTTAAAAATGGATTGATGAGTGATACTTAATAATTGACACTGAATTGACGTCAGCAGCAACCTTGAATTGTCACTCCTCTCTTTCACTGCATTTCACAGTTTCACTAAAGCATGGCTGCTTCAGCTGCTTAAGCGTCCAGCTCTGGATCTCAGCAGCCACTTACATGATTTACTATTGTTGTCGGGATTGTGGTTATTGTTTATTTACCACCCGGATGATGTCTGATCATTAAACATCTCTATGCTTTTAAATTTGCAGCAGCATGCAAGAAGGACTCTGTAACTGTGGGAATGGGTGATAATTGAAGGCTGCCTCAAGAAGTATGTTATTTAAGTTACCACAAAGCTAGTGATGGTTGAGCTAATGGCAGCACTGTCCACAAACATTTCACACAGGGGAGTCCATTTTTCCATTAGCATAGACACAGTCAGGCGTGAGCAATATTTGTTCCTCCATCAAAAGGCAAGTTATATTTAATGCTGGAATTAAATTTAATACATTTTAGAAAAAACAAAGAAAAAACATGAACTGATTTTAATTACTTAGTGTTAGGGAAATTTTTACCCCTTTTTTTTTTTTTAGTTACATAAAACATTACTTTTTTTATCCAGCCAGGCATAGCGGAAATGACTTTGGAGCACAACTGGGAAATACCTGCCGCTTGTTGGTGGATTTCTTGGTGATTTTGTGTTTCATGTGGGATTTCACTACCTTGATTGCCATTTTGCCGAGTTTGAAAAACTTTTTTTTTTTCATAAATTTACCGAGCCTCATAGGCATTGCCTTGTATTGGTTTCAGCTATGCTGTGGAATCTTGGTTAAATAGCCATTTTTTGTTGGAAAAAGCACTGTCCCAGCTGGCTAGCAGATAGTGGATCCTCTACTCTGAGCACCCCGGCTGGAAACTAACTATGTGTTGTTGGTTCTGCTATCCTGATCTGAAATTACGTTAATGCAAGAGGCATCTGGTAAATTATTTTGAAAAAAATAAAAAAAAAGATATGACCAATTATTTTGAGATTTTACAAGAAAAAGCAAGCAATTCATCAATCGTACTTCCCATGTCTTATCATTTTTAAGATTTTCTGAAAGATTGTTTATAAGATATTTTTATATAAATAAAGGCCTTATTTTTAGATTAATGGATTCAATGCCTTTTAAGACTTTCTAAGAATCTGCAGGAACCCTGGACAAGCTTTACACTGAGTATATCTTGTAAAGACATCTTTCAGCTTGGCCAGTGTAATCAGGGAGAGCATTAGCTACTGTTCGAAAGTTTAACTTAAGAGTGGAAGAAATCAACAAAGCAGAAAGCAGAAGTAAGACTCAGTGCCACCTGGGTAAATGTGAAACAGGAAATGGAGCCTCTTCCTCAAAGTTTAATGACTGGACTTGGAATAAAACTATCACCAGTTGTAGCGTCATTCAAACAGATCAAAATAGCTTAATATGATAAGAAAAAACAATGACTTAAAATAGGAATTAACCCTTATTTCATACTCATGACACGGTTTGTAAACATACCTTGGCTCCAGCGAGTAGGCCCAGAGAGATAGCAACACGGGCCCGCAGGTCTGGTCTATTCTTTGGCCACACATAAGACAACATTGCAGAGAGGATCTGGGTTGAATTTACTTCTTTCAGCTGTGGAAGGGAAACAACTCTTTTTAGATCATAATACTGCCATTGCTAATTTATACTTGTGTGAAAAAGCCTGCACAGAGCTTCCACAGAGCCGTAGAGATGGTGTGCAGGGCTCGCAGTGAGCCGCCGCGAACCCCCGTGTGACAACACGTCAGGCACTGCAGACGCCACATAAGTTTGAGTGGACATCGGAGCTGGGGGGAGGGATTTCAATTAATTCTGGTCCCAACATGCATGTGTAAAATAACATGCTACACACAATACGCTACAGTACTATGTATGCTGGGCATCTCGAGAGGTGCCTGCACCAGCCCACAAAGAACGAGCAGGCGCACAGCTGCAGACGTATAAGTTAAGCATTGGTTACCCCGAGACACTGTCCTGTAAGATACAGGTCAAATGAGTGAATTAGTATTTACTATACTATAATATTAACTTCCTAACCTACCTTGTGTTTGCCAATATTGGCAACTAACTTGCATTTTGATTTGTGTGACAATCATAATAACCTCAAGATGGCTCTCTGGGCAGACACATGGAACATCAAATGTCATTGGGAATCTCTCGGGAGATCTGGGAGCAGCAGCAACAGCAGAGTCTCCAGGTGGACCTGGGGGTCCAGTCTGACACTACAAGTCCCAGGAGACACCTGGGCTGTCATCCCAGCTGAGTTTGAGAGCCCACTGGTGCCAACGTTGCTGTTTACACACGCTCCACCACACACCTGCCACAGGGACTCTCCGCAGGCCAAAGAATATGCAGTAATTCCTCTAATCCACTCAATATGGTGGCACCATGTTACAGCGCTGCTGTATGGGAAAGCCTCCAAGCAAATTACAGTGAAATTGTGCCCAACACCTGCCTTTAATCAAATACAATGAAGCAGTATGTGACACCGCAAAGAGAGGATTAACATTAACAGTTGAATGCACTACTGAAGTCCCTGTGCTATATGTGGAGGGGGCCTGTTAATGTATAATAAAAGCTTATTAGCCTCACGTCATTCAACTTCTTTTTGCTATACATACAAATACTTTCAGTCTGACTCAGCTTTCAGGGTTTAACTCTTTCGCAATGCAAAAGACAGGGCACAAGTAAGGACTGTTCTTTTATACACTAAACATACTGTAGGCTTTGTAGTTAAAAAATAAAGAATAAGATTTTTGGGTACAACAATGTCTATTTTGGTATTTGATTTTTTTTCTATACCGTGATTATGTAAAGACAAGAGATTCCCACTTAAGTGCTTAAATGCTGAGTCAATTTATCAATTAGTCAAGGGTTTTTCCAAACGTTTCTGGCCCATAACCAAATTTTTAGATTCCAAACTTCAACCCAGCAATCAAACGTCATCAGGTAATCATTTGAAAGGAATGCTTAAGTAAAAAATTTTAAAGAATGTAACGGGCCGTTCACACCCAGGACAATAACGATAACAGTCAGTACGTTAAAATGCAGCTTGAGAAAATCGAATTATTGGCTTAGTCCGACGGAAACCAGACTTTTAAATGCCTGTAAACAGCTTAGTCCGACTGAAATTGGACTATCCGTAGCTCGACTAACACACCTAGATAATTCGATTGAAAATCGAACTACTGCTGCATGTATCCACTTAGTCGGACTGGAGTCGGATTTGGCGTTCTGTGCATGCACCACTTTTTCTTTTGCGGGCTTTCACCCAGAAGAAGAAGGAGATGACGTAGCAGCAGTGCAGTAACTCCCGGAAAAACAAACAAACAAACACCATGGTGACCGAGAAGCAGAAGACGCACTTCTGGACGGATGAGGAAACTACATCCATCTCCGCCATCTTCATACGTCGTTAGCTTCCTCTTCGGGTCAAGTAGAACTAGTTCAATTATGCACTATATTAAAAAGGACACAGCGCCGCCTGTCGAGATGATGATCGATATCGTTCTCTCAACAGTGGTGCCAAGCACGCGCTGCACGCACCAGCTGTGATGGCAGCTTAGGAAAATGAATATTGATGACCTGTTCGTTATAATCATCTCCTTATCTCTGTAAATAATAACAAAACGTGTACCTCTTATTCAGAGGGTTAGCTTTTTATCGTTTATAAAATCACTCTGAAAGTGATCCCAATGATATTGTTCGCCACTATCGTTGTTGTTATAGTCGCTATGTGGACTCCACCATCCACATAAGTTAGAACAATTTTTAAAATGTTACATTCAAAGGTTATTGTTCTAGTTATCACTCAGTGGACGGCCCTTAAAGGGAGAAATGCTAATGTATTTCAAATCTAAGTACGTTTTATGAAAATACATATATCAACATGTCAGCCTTAGATATCTCATACAGATTCCACTGGCACAAAAAGCTACCTCACATGGCTGAAAGACAGAACTAATAGGCGTACATATCAGCAAAGCCTCCACTTTTAGCTTTGGCAACTAGGGAAAGATGTTTGTTAGTATTACTGAAATTCAAAGACCAAAGAAACAGTTCATGCAAATAAGTGTTGGAGGAATCAATACAAAAAATAATCATTAGCTGCAGCCTGAGGCCACTGTATTATTTTCAATTGTCATGTGCTCTGTTGAGCATACTCAAAATTGGTCCTAAAATAAAGTTTCAATGATCAAAGACTAAAAGAAGGTACTGTACTCACAACATTTTGTGGATCTGCATTGAGCCTTCCTCCTGCATTTCCATGCCAACATGTTCTTTTGTCTGTAATCTGCAAATGCTGTGGAAACATTATGTGTTGTTATTCCACTTTTGATTTTGATAACACACATGATTCATGACTGTTTCTCAAACATGCTCACTTTTACTGCCTCCAAAATCCGCCGACTGTTTTCGTTTCTGTTTGTACTCCATGTTGCTGTTCGTAGGTGTGGAGGGGAGCTCAGCTGAAACATGAGAAACAAAAGTCTTATTTGACTAATATTTCTAAATTCAACTTAATTATTTTTCATGTTTAAATGCTCAGAAACATTGAAACAAGAACCAAACAAGAACCACAATACACTGTAAATCTATTTAATTCTAATACAAAGAAAACAAGCAACATTTTTTTTCTGCTCACAGCTTAAACTCACCAAAGTCAGGGTTTAGGACACACTGAGTGTAAGATCAGAGAAGTTGTTTAAGCTGCAGGACTGCTTTGAGAAGCTTCCACACATTTGTTACAGCTGTTTTTCAACACTAATATTTGTCATAGTAGTCATTTTTAACCTACAAAAATCAAATAAATCAATAAATGTCCAGAACCTTTCTTACCCTGTGAAATGATGTTCAGAAATAGTTTCATTTACATCACCTTTTGTGAGCCTGTGACTGTGAGATTCAATTCAAACACAAGTCACTGTTTAAGAGAGATGTAAACTACAACACGCCCACAGAAGCTGAGCGCTTGATAATGCAAGATATGGTGGGTGGTTTAAGACAGGCATGCTGAGCGAACAGTCACCCTGTGTTGGACCTACACTTATACATAGACATGACATTACTGGTGATAGGAGAGGGCCAATATTAGATACTTGTATCTTCTTGAGGACACTGTATCAATGCAGTTCATCCTCTTATGTATTATGACCAAGCAAATTATGTATACAAATACTGTACAATCTCATTTAATTAAAGTACAATGTTTAATTAGACAGCAGTCCTATATACTTACTTATTTTTTACCAATGTCATACAAGTTACTTCAGTAAATGTGTATCTAGACAATGTGTATTGTCTAGATAAAATGCACTGTGTTGCAAGTTTGCTAGAATCAGCATCCAGTTTAATGTCAAGTATGTTTTCACACACAAGGATTTTTCTTTGGTGTATGGGTGGATTACATCAGCACACTAAGAGAAAATGAAACTAAAAATGAAAGCAAATACAGCAAAAATCAAAAACATACATATGTAAGAAAACAGAAATAAGAATATGACAAAATACTATGAAATATGTACAATATGTCTGGGTTAAAACGAAAGGTCTGTGCAGTTTTTAGAAGTGATAGTTTGTGCAGATGTAAGGTAGGTTAGATACACCAAGCTAAAACTAATGCAGGGACCTCATTATTCTTGTGGTATATCGCAAAAATAATCAACAGCCCCTAAAACTACAGCCTTCAAAATGACCACACAGATAAAGCAGCAGTCTGCTTAATAAAGGAAGGCAGGATCTATGACAGGGCTGTTGCATCAGTTTTAGTTAAGTGTACGTGACGAACTGGCAGCTGACTTGTTGCTGGAAAAAGTAAAGCTGTCAAACAATCAATAACAGACTGTTAGAACGCGATGACAGTTATATCAGTGAGGTCCCCAGGGTGGCACAAACAGACAGTCTTATCTAACATTTACTGGCTGTTGTCAGTCTACACTTATTATAACACGTGACTGGGACCACTGACGGGCTACATCATTAGCTTGGTAAATAGTGACAGTTTCAAGCAGACAGTGGGACTTGTAGTGGAATCTGTTTCATTAACATGAGGTCGAATATCAGGACAAAGTGCAAACCTCACTGTGACGTTAACCATTCACCGTGGTGTTCAATAATGCGTATGTCAACACAGATAACGCAACTAATATTAAGTTAGCTTGTTAGCTAGCTGTCGTTCAACGCTAAGTTAGCAGCTGGTTAGCTAACATTACATTTACATGGCACTTACTCCTGTAAGGAAACTGACTAATTTATCCAATTTAACTTCCCTGAAAGTTAGTTACAAACACTTTCCATCTCTGCCCTTGCCTGTCACACCAAAAACACTGTGTCCTCTCCAGCCGGCCGACTCCTCACTCACCAGATATGAACTTTGGCGTTTATAGTCCGTCCCACTTTCACTGCGACTTTTATTCCAAATGTGATACGAGCTGGTCTGTCGGAGGAGAAGCGCTATTTTTCGCTTTTGTAAGTGAAAGCCGCATTTCAGCGGTACTAACATCGGCGCCATGTTGCCGAAGGAGGAAGGCGGTTAGTTAAGACGCCGGATATACGTCACATCCGGTCTTCACCAGTGCTGTCAAAGCTAGCATACAAGCTGCTTTACTTGACACTGCGTTACAGTTTTGACGAAATAACAGCTGCTGGTTTGATTTTTAACACGACTCGGTTGAGTATTGAAAGGTTTGCGAGTGTGGGCCTGTGTATCGGTGTGTATGCGGCAGCTGCGTCACTCGGAGAGTTTGATTTCAAAACAGCAGTCGAAGCTAAAGAAAGAGCACGTTGTCTTCTTTGTCAGGTTAATCTAGGTCGCTTGGTCAAGAAACGCGTTCTGGCTTTAGCACATAATTAACAGAAAACCCCACAATCTCGCACTCAGGATGCCATGCCACAATCAGCAACTGAACAATGTGAGCAGCGGCCAGGAGCACCCAATGAAGCAAGTGCGATTTGCAAACAACAACAGCAGCAATGTGCCTGCAGTGCTGCCCAACTCTGAGACAACTGATGCCTCCATACTGAGTGACAGTCAAGATAACCTGGGACCTCAGCTTAAACTGCTCCCTCTGAATGACCAGATCCGTGAATTACAAACCATAATCAGAGACAAGTGAGTCCATACTACTTTCCTATCTCCCCATACAGACTACAACAAAGCTGGTGGTTGTGGTGCAGATTAAAGTATTGTAATGTGTATGAGTCAGTACCTCTAACTGTTTTTAACTGGATTGTTGCACTTAATGTTAAGCAGCCTTTTATTACATGAAAAGGCAACATTCAAGCTGTGTCACAACAAGACACCTATACAGTCTGGTCTTATATAACCATGTCAAAAATACAGTCTATTGCCACGTCTTCTCACCCTCATTTTGAATAGTATATGTCTGTTGGCTGGTGTATCTTAAGCTCAGGCAGTATCAAGGTATTATCGGTGTATTTAGAAATCCTGAAGGTATGATTTGCAATGTATGAGATGTATGGGATGCTGTTTTGAGGCAGTGTAGTGTACAGCACACGCCACCAGAGGTCAGTCTCCACAGGTGGAACAGGCAGCTGAGCTGGCGACTGCGAGTGCCGGGGATAACGTTACAGGACTAGTAAAAAAGAGAAATGCTTCTTCACCTGTTTGAGAGTAGTGCCACATAACTTTAACTTGAGATAATTTCCTCCAACCACAAAACAGTTCATAAGCTACATGATTTTATTCAACATATCATCTATGTTCAGCCCACTATTTGTATTTACCACAACAACAAAGGTCATCATGTCCCCCTGCAAAAATGGAGCTTGTTTCCTATCTATTCGTTATTCTATGGATCATAAGTATTTACATCCAGCAAGACTCGTCTAAGTAGGCTAATTGCATATAGAAACCTAGCATTGTAGGCATGACAACGACATCCATGCTACAGCGACTTCTGTCGTTTTGTAATACAAAAACATCATCATATACCACATACCCCAGTGAAATGTCAGGAAGGCATGGGAAAACAGACACCGCCTTAGTCTAGTGTATCTGTCTGATATGTATCAGCACTGATGCTGACCTGATAAAACACTGGTATTGATCAATCAGAGTGTGTGACTCATCCAATTTAACCTCCTCAATCCAATTGTCTTCCCAGAAAGATGCTCAATGCACAGTCAGGCTGTGCAGCCCAACAGCCATCGAACCCACAAAACTTTATTTCAGTTTCCAGTGGACATTTTAAAGATTATGACGATACCACTTATATCAGGGTGAATTTTGGGGGAAATTTCATGATGATTTCAATTTGATGGAATGATGCAGTTGGAATATTTCACTCAGTTCAAACATGATATAGCTTCAGTGAAGATCTGGAACAACATGATAAAGGATATAGGCCTACAAAACAGTCTGGAGTGAAATTACTTTCCAGCTGTATTGTTGTGTTTATCTACAGAAACTCTGCCCTCTGCCCACATTTTCTCTTGTCTTTGTATTTTATGTTTTCAGAGCGTTTATGGGCGTGTACCCCCATAGTGCTCAGGTGAGGTGGGGAATAGGGATTTTATAAAAAGGAAGCAGCTAGGTGCCAACCCATAAGCATCAGGCACCCAAGAGACACAGCCCCCCAAAAAACACAAATATAACGAGGCAAAACGCCAAGCAAGAGTGAATCTGGGGTTGGCTTTTACTTTCACTTTCACTGCCAAGTGTACCTTTTAATATGTTTTGTGTTATTACAGCCTCATTTTACCTTACCTTAAGGGTAAGAGATTTCTGAAATAGGACCAGTGCTGATGTACAAATACCATAAATGTATATATCATAACAGGAGACATTAAGTGGGTTTGGTGCATCCATAGTGAGAAGTACATTCTGAACCTTCTAACCAAATGTCTATATTCATATTTTCAGGACAACCAGCAGAGGAGACTTTGTGTTTTGTGCTGATCGGCTGGTAAGGTCATGACTTAACACTACATTATGTGTATGTATAAAAGCTAGAAGCTGTAAGCTTTTTCTTTCTCCAACCACAGATCAGACTAGTTGTTGAAGAGGGTTTGAATCAGCTCCCCTACTCAGAGTGCACTGTGACCACGCCAACAGGTGAGGATCTCTATCTCTTCTAACAAAATCAACATTTAAAGAATCTTAGCTCTGACATGTAAAACCCCTCTGTGCCCAGTTGAATGGGGCTGACCAATTATAATAATGTAATTGCAAATAAGTGCAGTGCTCCCTCGCAGTGTTTTGCCACCAGCATGTATGACTGAGCTGCTACATTTGTGAATATTCCTACATCATATTTCCCCTCAGGGTACAAGTATGAAGGTGTCAAGTTTGAAAGAGGCAACTGTGGAGTCAGCATAATGAGGAGTGGTAAGTTAAACCTGCCATAGCGTACCCACCAAATTAGAGTTTCTCCTTTGTAAGGGCATGTATCATGTTTTCCATGCATATGTGATTTGTGCCAACTGTGCAATCGTGCTGTACATTCTGTTCAGCACATATTCATCAGGTCCGGCTATTGTGTGCTCTGGTTCATTCGCTCTTCATCAGCAGTCAGTTCTTTTCTCTCTGTGAAATTGATCGATCATTTTAATACTAAATAATACAATAGAATGGTGATACTAGGGCAATTCTGTACTTTGCAGAACATGTTCTTTGAAGGCATCACAGTCAGCGACTCTCACTCCCTTTCACCGTCAGATTTAATGGGGCTCTTATCGCTGTCAAATGCAAAACCTAATGCAGTTATTGGAAAACCTATATTATCCTTTTATGACAGTAGTGCTTAGGCAGAAAAAGTAAAATGTAAGCCCGCTGGAAACATAGTGTAGCTCAAATACGACATCTTAAAGGCAACATACATCCACAGTGTATGACACAAGTCAAAGCACCTGCACATCTTGGCACACGTCCTCGTTGGTTGATGCTTATCAGTGTGACAGCCTACAATGCTGTACTATTTTTCAGTGGCACAGTAGCATCCCAGAAAAGCAGCATTTTTCTTCAGATCTGCACATCCAGACTACTGTACCTTTTAATGCTTCTCTCTGCATGGTGCGCTTTTTTCACCTTACCTTACCTTACCACAGATGATTCACTTTGTGTTCAGACACAGAGAATTTAAGGACTTTTTGAGTTTCACAATGTTGTTCATTCTGCCTTCCTGTCAATCACATTTACTGAGAAGGGAGTGAAATCTACAGTGCCTTATCATGTAAAAAACAGATTTTAACACAATAGTTTAAACATTATACAGCCTGTTACACAAATAAGCCCCGCTCCTAAATATGCATAATTTAAGCCTTAATAAAATGGGTGAAATATATAAATAATAGACCAAATCCATTTTTTTGTAGGCAGTTAACATGTTTATTTAAGCTGTTAAAGGAGCTATATGTAAGAAAAATAAAGCAAATAGTCGTAAAATCATCCTAATATGTCACAGAGACTAAGGATTAATGTTCATATAACGTACTGATCTCACCGACNAGCAGCATTAGCAGTGTCCCGGTACATAGCATTAGCAGCCGGCTCCTCCTCAGCTGTATCCCAGCAGCAGCGTTAGCAGTGTCCCGGTACATAGCATTAGCAGCCGGCTCCTCCTCCGCAGTATCCTGGCAGCAGCGTTAGCAGCACGGCAAGCAGCATTAGCAGTGTCCCGGTACAATGCATTAGCAGCCGGCTCCACCTCCGCTGTATCCCGGCAGCAGCGTTAGCAGTAGAGAAGCCGGACTTGCTCGAACGGTCCACTGGAAAACCGAAGATCAAGGATGCGGCAACGCAGCCCTGCCACGGCAGCCGCCCGTGGGCAAACAAATCAGTCTCCAGCGTGCCTCTGTCCAGCAACCTCGAATCTGTAAGGGAGGGGGGGCGGACACAACTCACGGCAGTATTTTGAATTTGAGTGCAGTAACCGTTTTGGGGCAGTATTTTGAATTTGAGTGCAGTAACCGTTTTGGCCACATTCTTACATACAGCGCCTTTTAAGTTTTGCATTTTAGCACGGGGGTCAATGGGGCTCGCTTCTGAAGCCAGCCTCAAGTGGCCATTTGAGGAACTGCAGTTTTTGGCACTGCCATGTTGGCGTCATTTTTCAGCCTTGGAGGTTGCTGCTTGATTTTATCACAATGTTCAGCGTGTCATAAACCAGTAGGGAACTAAATTAACACTACTGTGCATTTATATATGGTGCATACAAAGAAGGCCTCTCAGTTTATTCTCATTGTCATTCCAATGATCATAGTCACACACAGTCACATGCTGGCACAAGACTATTAATGTATGCTCCATATTTAAATAGACAATATTTCAATCCCAGTTGTGTTCTGTGTGTCTCCCAACAGGTGAGGCCATGGAGCAGGGTCTCCGGGACTGCTGCCGCTCCATCCGCATTGGCAAGATCCTCATCCAGAGTGATGAGGAGACACAGAAAGCCAAGGTCTACTACGCCAAGTTCCCTCCAGATGTGTACAGAAGAAAAGTGCTGCTCATGTATCCCATCCTTAGTGAGTAACACAGTTTATCTTTCTGATGACTCCAGTTTACCACCCTCTTTAGCACGTAAATGTCAAGAGATGTCCCATTTCTGTGCAAATGTAAAAACGGTTTCGTGTATTTATTCATTTTGAGAAATCTCCCTTGAGTTGACCTTCAACGCCAAGTCTGCATTTCCACATCATACCGGCCCATTCACACTGCTCTGATAATTATAGCTCTCATGGGGGAAATTATACACTGCCTGGGAGATAGCCACCAAGCTGCTGAATAGCATAATGAGGGCCAACAAAAATAGTATCTTAATAGCCCCAGTTTCCCAATGTCACAAAGCAGCATTTGTCAATTCTCCGTTTTTCAAAAAAATATGATGGGGACAAAGCCAGGTTGAAGGTATGTTTTATTATGTCAGAGTGACGGAACATATGGTTACACTGATGCATGCTAAGAGGGTCAGAAATAAAAGCCTGCCAAAAGCCCAGACTCATGAGCACATATCAGCACACAGCTCAGTACGTGTTTCAGATGCTAACATAAGACGTACAAACAGTCAGATCAAGCGAGGGGTGTCATGATTTTGATTCTAAATCGAAAATCTATCAAAATGCACTTTCAATTTCGATCTTCGAAAATCAAACTTGAGATCTGCAACTATCCCAGTAGTTTTTTTTTTCTCTCAACCATGGCCTACTACTTCAGACACGACACAGCATAGCTCACTGGTATCCTGCAGCTGCACTTGCCCAGACACCATAGCCACTGTTGGAGTTTGAGATGATGGAGAAACAACAGAATTGGATAATCCTCCTTCTTCACTGAAGTTAGTGATGTGGCAACATTGTGCCTTCACCGTACCATATATAAACAATGAACTTGTCGTTGACAGAACTACAGTTTGTAGGCTATGCCAGTCAAGTGAAAGTGAAGCAAAGTTCCGATGTTCCCAATTTACTGGGGAAATAATTTATTAATATTACATTTTAATTAAATTGTTTTAACCTGACAATGTGATTTTAGCATTGTACATTCCAAAACATGTATATGGCACTTAATACCATGTAGTCTATGTTTTAAAGAAGAATTTGAAAATGTAAATGACAGCTGTTAGGGCATAAAACCACTGATCTGTTGATCTCTATGAATCAAAACTTGATAGTGTAACAGTGGCAGAGCCGTAACTGCTAAAAAGAAAAATGTTTAAAATTTTATTGAATCGTGACCTTCAAATCAAAGTCAAATTGAATCGTAGATTTGCAGAATCGTGACACCCCTCATCATTAGGGATGGACGCGATTAGTCGTCTAAACAATTAAACGTCCGCCCCCTCGCTAGTCGACACCAGAAATATTAGTTGGTTAAAGCGACACTTACCTTTCTGTAAATTTTACGCTTTTCTTTGTTTAGGTTAAAATGCTATTAATAAGCTGATGGCACACTAAAATGTAAGTGAATTTCACCAAAGATAAAAACTCCTAATTGTACCATTCTCATATGGTTCTAAGAAAACTCTGACCAATCATTGCATTCGCACCAAATGCAATGATTGGTCGGGTGTCCTGTCTGTCTTCCCTACTGATGTAACCGCTCGCGTAACATCTCCCCAGGACAGGTAACGTTATGTTTAGTTTGCTTCTAATATAACATATAAGGTTATATATGACAACACAGCATCCAGTTAATGGCTAATGTTAGCTTACTGTGGCGTAACCTCTGAAACATTAACTTTATCTTCCTTGTGTGTTTCCACTTACTAGTAACGTTAACGCTACTATCTAATGTGAGCACTGCCACTAGTGGGGGCTACAGAGCTGTCAGACAGCAGTCCCCCTCCCTGCAGTAATGCTCAAGTAGAATGGAGTTTTGAAACAGCACAGTGAGAAATAAGAGAGATGTCCTCTCGCCAAACCAGTGCGGTTTGGCAGTACTTTGATCTAGAAAACTAAAACAATTCAACAGAAATTTATTTATTTCAGATATTGTTTTATTTTACATGCAAATTATATGGCGCATAGCGCTTCGCAATTCAGCAGCATTTTATCTTTTTTTAGATGTTATTTTATTTGTTAACTCTTACATTCATACTGCACGGCGCTAAATGCTTCTCATTTCAGCTGAAATTTAATTATAATTTAGATGTTTTATTAACTTTAAAGTGAATTGCTATCATTTCTGTCAGATAATCTGCAAGGTTCAATGTGCCCCACATTTCAGAGGCAGTGTATTTATTTTAGATGTTATTTTAATGGTTAACTTTTGACTGAGTTGCCGTCATGTTACGGTGCAAAGAGTCTCGTACTTCAGCAGCATTTGAAATCTGACATGGTTGTTGAAGATTGTGATTAAAGGCTTCAAAGGGCTCTTAATGCACACAGTACTTTTTGGGGACAATGTTTCAAATACTTAACAATACATTGTGCTAATTTTTGTGTTTTTTGTTTTCTGAGTATTTTCCATTTTTAGACTGGTCGACTAGTCTTAATTATAATTTTCGTTTAGTCAACAGGGAAATTAGTCGCCAGAAACATCCCCACTTATTATAACCATTTTATGTATTTTTTTTTTAAATAATGTATCCTACATTATTAACCTGGTACACTGTGAAAGTGAGTAAGCAGGTTTTAAATTCACACTTTGTTTCTGTAAATAAAGTGACATTGTAAACACTTGAACAACACATTTCAAACCACTTCAAAATGCTGTGTGTCTGCAGGTACCGGGAACACTGTGATTGAGGCAGTGAGGGTGCTGATAGAGCACGGAGTCCAGCCCAGACATATTATCCTCCTCAGCCTCTTCTCCACGCCTCACGGTATACCACCACAGCCAGTTCACTGCAACCGCAGCTCATCACCAATTTACTTTTGTTTACCCACCAGATCACACACTTGGTCTCCAATCTCCTCTCCACTCTAGTTCCTGCTGTATCATTGTCTTCATACAATATACTGACCACACTGCTGCTCAGAGGCACTGCTGATCCTCCTCAGCAGTTCAGCCCATTATGGTTTTAAATGAGTGAAGAAAGCAGCAGATTATTTTTAAACGGTTCCAGGAATAGGGTTGTCCTGGAAAAATTAAAAGATTTAAACAAAATATTGGAAATTATGGGGTAGTTTGAGGTCTTGTAACAGTAGCTTTCTCTCCATCAACTACTACCCGCCAGATTGCCATGACATTTAAAGTGGATATTCATGGATTACCAGAGACGGATTTCTAATGGGTCTTTTTTTAAACCCCTTGACCTTTCTTCTAGTGCCATCATTGAGCCAAAATTTCCACTTTAACACAAGAAATATTGAAACCTGAAGGGCACGTTAACACATTTTCACCACTCCAACAAGTGGCAACATGTTGAGAGGATAATGTTAGGGTGTTAACGTGCCAGTAATTAGCGCACCGTCCATGATGATTAATTTCAGTTTTACCTAAATAAATATGAATAGATGTTTAGTCCATTATGTTTACACACACACACTGCTTATCTGTCTTTGAAACAGTCTTGGCTTTCTTTAATTTTAAATCTGCTGAAAGACTTAAAATAAGTAACCCTTATATTCAGTTTATATTTAGGAGAGACATGTTAATTATCTGTGTGTGTGTGTGTGTGTGTGTGTGTGTGTGTGTGTGTGTGTGTGTGTGTGTGTGTGTGTGTGTGTGTTTGTGCTGAGAGAACACTGACTCAAATTACCTTTTGCTAAGCCCCACCCCTTTGTGATAGTCTGATAAGCTGTCGCAGTAAGCATGGAGCCCACACTGTAACTAACTGCAGGTTACACAGGTTAAAAAGACAAAGATAGTTAGAAGCTAAAGCCGAACTATAGGCTACAGATCACAGTGTAAAAGTGAACCACCACATCACTGCTGATCGCCACAGAAGACAATGAATATAAAGGGAAACTTTGCTGATATTGAACCAGCTGTGTGGCATCGCAGTGTTTGCAGATGAACAGTGTTTGGCTCTGCCCCCGTGCCGCTGCCAGCACCCGGCAGATGAACAGTGTTTGGCTCTGCCCCCGTGCCGCTGCCAGCACCCGAACCTCCACCCCTGGACAGGCAGGGATCTCCAGGAGACGTCAAACATTGTCATCAGCGCACAGTGAGATGACACAGAGCTGGTTGAATATCAGCAAAGTTCCCTGCTTCCCTTCACTGGTTCCTGTACAGTTCAGTGTTATAATCATTAAAAAGCAAAAGCAGCATGTGTATACATTCAGTGGGCTATATCTTCAGTAGCTAGCTAGCTAACCCTACACTTTTCAGGGTTTGATTTTGGTTTTGGAACAGGGAAGAAACGTATATCTTTTTCCAGCCTCTCCAGGTAACGAGTGTCATTAATACACGATGTGCCCCAGACACAACATTTAGCTCCAAATCCACAAAACCAGCCTGAAAATGAAGGAAATCTGAAACGATTGCATTAGAGTCAATGGAGCACAGCTGTGTTGCTGTTACGTTATGATTGGCTAGTCTGCGTGTGGCGGCGGGACTTACAGAAGGGTCAATTGGTTAGTTTTTAGCCACTTGAAAATTCAATATCAGTTTAAGTGTATACTATATTTAGAATATTTTCACCACTTTGCCTTGCAGTCAGACAGCCCTTTCCAAAGAGGAACTGAAGCCTTATCTCAAAGTCACCAGGCTACCTCGCAGAACACGAGAGTTGCTGGTCTACCGCTGCCTCAATCAGTTAGTGTGTAAGGGGAATTCATTAGTATGGTTGTTCATAAAGTCTGCACACTATTAAGCCATCATTCATTCCAGTTAACTGTTCCAAGTGAATGGAACAAGTTTCTTTAGTTGCGAAAACTCAACACCTTCATTCCATTACCCTCCTTTAAAACCTCATTACAAGCGATAGTTTCTGATCACTGCACCAGGTTTTGAATTTGCTTCTCAGGAGCACAGTACAGAGATCTCTGTTTTTGTATATACTGTATATATTTTGATGTCTTTGTCTAATGTTGTTTTATTGCACTGTTTTAATGTCTTGTATTGACTTGCCTGTTGCTGCCTCTTTTCCAGATCGTCAATGTAAATGAGAATTGGTTCTCAATTGACTTATCTGGTTAAATAAAGTTAAATAAATAAAATAAGAAAAACAGCCTCTATGTTTGGCAAGTTGAAAACATTTGGCAGTGCAATGCAGCCTTAAATTAAAATTCAATGGATTAGCAAAGTCAGGATTCATCCTTTGTGGACAAATGGCATGGCAGCCTATTCATAGAAACTAAATGTGATTTTGGCTGTTAGTTTCTCATGTTGCTTTTGTATCACTTTAAACCATTATTTTCATTCCTGACAGCAGCAGTGTTGCTGCAGATCTTAGGATATCTTCAAACCCTTCATCTAAAGTGTTTTTACTTTCCTCCTAGGAGCCAAATCTATAATCCAGGAGTTCCCTGATATCACCATCTTGACCACGGAGGTTCACCCAGTGGCTCCGACACATTTTGGACAGAGGTACTTTGGCACTGACTAAACCGAGGACAACCTGAGGAACATGACCTGCAATTTGTTCTGAGTATATTTTGTTTTGTTTATTTAAATGTATCTCATGTTCTCCTTGTTGTGCCAAATACTCCTAAGTTCCTAAACTGATACAAAACTATTAATCTAATCAACTGACTGTATTTATTATTGTTTTTTTTGCTGTGCATACTCATGCTTATGAAAGAAAGCAACACTGAAACATTTGCAGAGTTCAACTTGGGTCATTTTATTTTGCATGTTACAACAACTGATGGAAAATAAAGAATTTATATTTGTTAAAAGACAGAACAGCAAATGAAACGGCATCAGTACTTTTGGTGGTTTCGAGGTGTTTAGAAAGGGAAGCGCCACAATCACATACTCCAAAGACAGTTCAAACGGGACCATACTGTATGTGCTCTAGCAATATTGAACTCCTGTCTGCAAACTGGATATAATTTGTCATCTTCTCATGTTATAAATATCCTACTATTTGATAAAAGCACGTTGCTTCAATAGTTTATTTTAAGTGTCACTTGATGGAGCAAAATATACAGACACTGCCTGCAGCAGTTATGAATCAGCAAACTCAATACACAGGGAGAAAAAAAAGCTGAAGATTATAACAATAAATAGACACTAGACAACATGAGACACTCAACATCCACATCTTTCCTAATGTTTTATACATGCTTCCAAACACTGAATCATACCTCGGATAAAAAGGACAGTTTGAATTAATTAATGACTTGTGTATGTTGTGTATTTCTCAGACACAAGCAGCATTTGATTTGGCTTTCCCAACATAGAAAAACAGATCTGATGGAGCAAGTCAAAGTGTCGAGATCAGACAGCGTAAAGGTTTGATGAAGGCTCAACTTTTCACTCAGACTACATAAACGAGCGCACAGAAATGGTTTTCAACTAAATAAATACTCTGGCTAAATACACAAGTCCATAAACCAGTCTCGATGAGGAGGATCTGTTTCATTGGTATTAAAAAATTTCAAAATACATAAACGCAGGTAGAAAAAAATTCAGAACATCATATTGCAGAAGATTGCTGACCTCTACCAACCAGTGGATGAGGATCAGTCATCATATATATATATATGTACAGTTATCTGCATGTTTAAAAAGATCAAAAAAGAAAACAGACGAAGAAGAACCTATGTCTTCTCCTATGAATGATTTGTGCCTATGATGACATTTCACTTCACCTTCCTATCCCTGTGCATCCACTTAGAAGTGTTATCATGCTAGGGATGAGTGATATGGTAGAAAACAAGGTTGTGATAATAATCTTTAAAAAATATTCATCACAGTATGTCTCATATTTTCATCCCAAACCGTAAAACCAAACTAATAACTGCATTTTCTTCAATCACCCATGTAGCCAACATCATTAATGATATACAGTATATATTTAGGATATGACGCCACTGAAAAATGATAAACATTATATTAAGTTTGCCATTAATACTCTAGTTGAGATTTCAGCATTAATTTCAAACGTAATGAGCTGCAGCTGCGAACCTGCCAATGTATGCTAGTTTTGTTGTCATTACTGTCACTGGTAATGATGGCATTTTAACTCAATCTCAATATAACGTTGAAGTACTCTGTTAAAGGAATCCACCCACAAAATGACCATTTGTGTATCAAATACTCGCTCTGTGTAATGTTGAATTAGGGAAGCCTTTTTTTTTCTTCCTGCATGCCTCCACGGTGAACAAAGAATTTAAAAACTGAGAAAATTCTTGATGAAGTGAAGTCATAGGGGTCCACGTGTAACAACAGCAAAAGTATATAAAAGCATCTGTTTACAAACTCTCACACAACTCGTGCAGTTTAATTCAAGTCTCATTTATCCAGTTGTATGCTCAGCTTTCTAACGGGGAACTGAACTTAAAGTTAAACGTATCTATGCTCTATTCAAGACTCCATTGACAAAAACAGAAATTATACCTTGCTGAGAACAGGAGCTGATCAGTTTGTTTGTGTCATTGCGTGACTTTTTTTTTAATGAATTCAACATTTTCTTATGAATCCAACATAACACGTTCCAATAACTGATATACAAATGGTCATTTGGGGGGTGAAGTATTCATTAAAAGCATATATGAGAGGTTCTTTTGTAAATAGGTGCCCAAAATGTTGGCACAGTGTATTCACAAGCAGGGTTGCTGGATACATTCTCAGGAGAAACAGACTCCCCAAACACAAGAATAATCATATTAATAAGGCGGAGGTTAGGTCAGGTATTAGAATATGTTTATGTGCATTGAAAAAAGTAAAAGTAAAATCTTCTGTTAATATGCTGCATGTCCCAAACTGGTAGAGGCCAGACAACTGAATCACTACAGGAGACCTCTGGAGCATTATGGGTGTCAATTTAGATACCGCTCTGCACAGACCGAGCTCTAAGGTGCAACACTGTAAACTCACGGCCTGACAATGAAAAACGACCCATGGTAAATAGCACTTGTCTTTTTGTATGCAAGATATTATTTGACAAGTTTTTTTTTCCAGAATCAAACTGATACTGTGTTGTCCTTCAGAGGAGAGGTGATGCTACTGGTTGTCCATTGAGTTGCTCTATTCAACATTATGTAATACACACGCGTAAAAGTGGCAATGACAGTCCAAATGCAGGTTTTAATCCACACGTTTGGCCCCCTTCAGAATTTTTGTCAGTGTCTGAACATCCAGGTGATTTGGAATGCATTTGCCTGGTGGTACACAGTGTGTGCGATGTTAATGTACATCCTCTGTACCAGCATCAATTGTCCTTACATTAAATTACTCCTCCTCCATCTCTATGGTAACAGATGGGTCTCTGTCCTCAACTGCAATGAAAGGGGAAAGAGACATTTTAGCGTGCATTACTTGTCTGTTGGAACTGATTCCGCTCATACAGTGGTTAACATTGTGTTGCATGTGACCACCAGGTGGTAGCAGAACAGTGTGGTTAGAATGCAAACAGCAAGCTGGTAATGCAGGGGGAGCTTGGTGCCACCTGATTACTGGATTTTAGCACAGACATGATTTTTATTTTCATAGTGACAATCACATCTCTGAGCTTTTTTTCCCCTCAAGGGTGACATAGTTTGTCCTCCTCATCACTTATGGTGGGTGCTGGAGGGTGACTTTCTACAGGAGTTACTTTTTACATGTGTACCCAGTGCTGTGACAATGGAAAACTGAATTATGGAAGACACCGTTCAAGGGACAGTTCACGTTACATCAAAAATACATATTTTTCCTCTTACCTGCAGTGCTATTTATAAATCTAGATTGTTTTGGTGGGAGTTGCCGAGTGCTGGAGATATTAGCTATAGAGATGTCCGCCTTCTCTTTAATATTATAGAACTAGATGGCACTGGGTTTGTGGTGCCCAAGGCAACAAAAAATACATTTGAGCAATGTCTCTTTCCCAAAATCATGACCTGGTTACTCAAGATAATCCACAGATCTTGTTGACAGCACTTTCATGTAGGAACTGCTTTCTTTCTACCTAATTACACCCACCAACCGCATCACTGCACAGAAGCCAGCATGCATCTGCTTATGGATGAGAGGGTAGTGCCTGCACAAGATGTTAACACTAATGCCGTCCTCCTCAGCTGAGCTGTAATGTTAGCTAGCTCAGTATTGCTAGGTGAGCTAGCAGCAGATGCACGCTTCCTTCTGAATAGTGATTCGGCTGGCAGGTGTAGGTCAGTAGGAAGAAAATAGTTCCTACAGAAAACTGCCCACAACAAGGTCTGTGGATTATCTTGAGTAACCAGGTCATGATTTCTGGAAAGAGACATTGCTGTTGAGTTTTAAAATGTTTTTTTTTGATGATCAGGCCGAGTACAATTTAGTTCCATAACACTGGAGAGAAAGCAGACATCTCCAACACTCAACTCACACTAAAACAATCTAGATTGATAAATAACACTACAGGGGAAAGGAAATATATGTAATTTTGATTTGGGGATGGAACCAGATCAACTGCATTGTTGCTTCATTTTCGGGGAGCAACCATTTTGGAACTGAGAAGAAATGAGACATGGTAAACTGACTATTTTTTAATATGCCACTGAAGCTTTGAGGCATCAATGTTGCATTACGATCCGTCAGCAGCACTTTGTACATGTGGCAGATGCATTAGTGGGTTTAGACAGCAGGGGAAACTAAAATAATAATAATAATAATAATAATAATGCTTCTCACCTTTTATGTGAAGACAAGTGCAACTGTTTGGTTTGGTAATGCATTATTAAGTGTAGCTTAATAGCCTCATTAGCAGGACTGGTTAAGCTATAAAGATTGTGGTGCTTATAGTGGGACATTAGGCAGCTCAAGAGACTCGTTAAGATTTGCACCTTTACGCCTTCACATTCAACTTTAAAAAAAAAAAAAAAAAAAAAAAAAGCTTTCACACCACGTTCACATTGTGGTAATTGGGGAAGGCTTGTGCTTGCAAATACAACTGCAGTGTCTACAGGAGCGCTAAGAGGCAAGACCAAACCCATTAAATAATAATATTAATAATAATGATTCAGACCACACATTCAAATTCAGTTTTTTTTGGTTTGTACTGATAGTAGTTTAACAAAAGTTTGATATATATATTTTCCATGGATTAGCTGTTATATTTAGTGTAGTGACACTAAAAAATAGCTCATAAAATAATGTTAGACACATTGAGAGATATTTATCCAGTTCATCCAGTGACATTTAAATTACCATCTCATTTCTAAACTCAAATAAAAATACATATTAACACACAGTAGTTAGCACATCAACAATATTATTTAAGAATTTGAAAATCAATTTGTATTCTAGGGATTACAAAGACCATGTGGAAGTAAAAAAAAAAAAAAAAAAAAAAATGCACATGACAAAATTAAAGTGACTCACCCAGGCTTCCCTCCTCAGAGCCATCATCCGACTCCTCCCACATGTCCTCATTAGCTAATAAGGGGTTGTGGGACTCAGAACTCCGATTCTTCAAGGGGAAGTAGTGGCCGTTCCCTTGGCTGATGTGTACAGTGCACAAAAGAAGATGGAGGCTAGTTAAGCAATCGTGACCATTAACTCTTCCCATCCACTGATCCAGTCCCTCATGCTACATTTTGTTCATTAACTCCAGACGCTGCTACATGTGAAACAACTCTGTATTCTGCAGTCAACTTTATGTTGTCTATCCTATAAACTATGCACATCCCCTGTATTTTTATTATATATTATTGACCATTTCAGTGCCTAATATATTTATGTTGCGTGGTATTATTGTTCTCTGGTTCAGCATTTTAATTCTGTCTACTGCAAACCAAATGTCAATTATAGAGAAAATTCAAGAATACCCATGTGTTAAAAATGCAAAAGGAGCAGCACCACTGAAAGATGAACTAATTTTGCATCTTTAAGTAATAATCTTGAAGTTTTACATTCAGATAAATGTCTTTTAGGTCACTATCAGTGAATAAGATAACACACGTGATTGAGCCCAGTGATGAAATTGCTGACAGTGTTACAAACTTGGTGTCTGTGGCTGCATTCACTGGAAAGATCACATGCCACACAGATAAAGTGACACATTTTTCATCACCCAGCATTGGTTGGTCTGCCAGAGAGGGTAGGTGGAGCTAACGCAACAGACTAGCGCCTCAACTTGCTGGTTTACGAAGCAGCATACCGTGTTATTTCCCAGTCTCTGCTAGGGACGATAGACGATGCTAGACAATGAAACTTAAATAACCTGTGCAAATTCACAGGTGACACTGTTTGGATCTCTGGAAGGTGAGATCCAAAAAAACACCGACAATTACTGTTTATATGTAAACACCAAGCAGCAATAGAACAGAAGTGCAGCTTGCAGCAATAAAAGATTTTTTCTGCAGCCAGGAGGCGTGTAATGTGTTTCAGGCAGGAAGAAATTCTTTGTTACAGATCAACATGTCGCAGGAGTCACAGGAATCTGTTAACTAATTGGCTATGAGTAGTATTTGGCGGTAAATTAAACTATCTACAACTTTTAGTTTGGCCGCACTTTGCCACAGAATCAAACAGCAGCAACTCGGAGCAGCCACCACAGCTTTCCATAGATATTACATGGCAGCTCACTGCAGGCCACACTTCGCCACTGCTTGATGTGTTTTTCGGCACCAGATGCTGCCAAAAAGAAAAAAAGAAGATCTTCAAGATTGTAACTTGCTGTCAAACTCACCTTGAGAAGACAGGGATGAACCACAGCCTCCGATTCTCTCCAAACACCTGCTGCAGGTTTTTGCGTATGCCAACATTGAAGCCATTTCTGTCTGGTCCAGTGACAAATACTGGAGCTGAGAAGGCCTCTGGAAAAGGTAAACAATCAGAGTATATTTTCAATTTTCTACATCAACTTGAACAGAAGGCCTACATTCACAGCTGAAGACTTCCTCACAGCAAATAATTTCTCTGCCTAACTGACAGGTAGTGACAGAGCAGCTTAATGAGCAGAATCTTCTCTGATAAATATGTAAATCCTCACCTAAAGTGGATCGGTTCTTGGCCACCAACCAACAGTGGTAGCCAAAGAGGAACATGAGACTGACGAAGAACATGAGCGCCACAAACATGAGGAAGAGGACATGGAACTTTGCAGGCCCATTTGGCAAGTCACCCTGGGAGAGAGAAACAGGAGAACAAGAAACTTGAGAAAAAGGTGGGCTTTAAAAAGGTATAACTCATGACACAGGGTTTAGTTCTCTGCTCTTGTGAAATGGTAATACTGCTGAATATGTGCAACTCAAACTGAGTTTGTCATATGACTCCAGAATCAGAGTGACAAGTGATAACTGATGACACTCACCACCCAGAATTTGAGGAAATACTGAAAGACTGTTGCTGCAATGAATACACAGTACAGCATGGAGTAGGAGAGAAAAAGCAGGAAAAACTTGTAGTTGGAAAAGCCCACACAGTTGTTCACCCTGAAAGGAAAAAAGAAAGTCTCGTGTCGGAGCAAAATTCATGCATAAATTTCTCCGAACGGGAAAAACAGGTTAAGTTTCTACTCACCAGGGACAGTGATGGTCCATCTTCAAGACACATCTTTAAAAGAAAAACATATTTTGTTTCAGTATATCATTTGACAGTATGGCAGATATGTTAAAAGGAAACTTTGGTATTTTTCAATGTTTTTGTCTCCAAGTGACGACAAATTTTGGAATTTGTCTGCTGTTAAGTGAGAGTGCAGCAGCTGGCAGCCACAAAACAGGCTTAAATGTCATTACTCAGGGCATATGTGTACTTTAAATTTATGTCCACTAAAAGTGCTTGTTTTTTTGCCACTGACAGGCTCAGATTATTATTCTAAATGTCTAACAACATAAATAAAGGGATCCCTACAGAAATAGGCCTTTAAAGAGAAAGATACTTTTTGTTTAACCAGAAACAGCTGAGAAATCACAATTACCAAACTCAACAGACTCCATTAAAATAAATGGTAATTTTAGCATGTATAGAGTCATGTTTTTACATCTGGATAATTTGAGGGTTTATTTATAACAAACCAGGAGAAAGATGGATCAAGATTGTTTTTGTGAGTTTTATTTTGTTTCTGTCAACACTGAATGAAGAATGTTTTACAATGATAAAATTAGTGTTTGTTCAAATGGAGTCTGGTTGGTTTGGTGTTGGTGATTTCAGGGCTGTTTCTGGTTAAACAAAAAGGATATTTCTCTTTAACAAAAAGGTCTCTCTCTTTAGGAATGCTTCCCATGATATTATCAGACACTTTGAAGAACAATCTGAGCCTGTCATTTGCAAAAACAAGCACTTTTAGTGGACATAACTGACGGTGCACAAATACCCTGAGTAGGTACATTGCAGCCTGTTTTGCCGCTGTCAGCGCTCTCACTCAATACTGGACTTATTTCAAAAATTGTTGTTCCCATTAGTCACTAAGACACAAACACATGGGAAAGGTTGAAAATAACCAAAGTTACCCTTCAAAACAGGAACAATCTCAGTAACATTTCTCACATCATTAAAAACCTAACTTTTAATACAACCTTCTTACATGTCTTCTGACAGCCGTCTGATTCCTGTTGGTAAACCCCTGCTCTGATTGATCATTAGGATATTCTTTCTGAGAGATGGTGTGCTAGCAAAGCAACACCTTCTAATTATCACAACAGTCCCAGGCCAACAAATATCCCCTTGCCTGGGGCAATCTCTCTAGATGAATGGTTTGAGGAGGAAAGAGTGACTTACGTTTCACAGACCGAGCAGTGGTGACAGCGGTCAGGCTTCAGTACCTGGCAGCGGTCGCAGAACCTGATAGCTAGAGACAACAGGATGGCCAGTTGAATGAACGACATTTGAGCTGATCTTACCCTTCACATACTTCCTGTAGCCTAGAACTTAGCAATCAGCACTAATGAAAGAGACGCATTGGCTGATTACTCTGGATGGGGATCCTCAGGAGCACACACAAAGCTAATTGCTCTAGCCTATGTCTTTTCATCGCACACAGATTATGTGTGGGATGACGGACCGTGGCTAATGTACCTGCCTTGGTATTATCATAGTTTTGAGATATGGCAAATAAGTGAATATGAAATCATATCCTTGTGGAGGAAAGATATAAATTGCTCGACAGGACAATTTACCTCCAGACTGAGCTCGAGAGAAGATGGGCAGTTTCTTCGCAATCTCAACCAGGATTTGTTTCTGAACATCTGGCCTCTCCTCCATCTCGTATCTCTGCTTGTCTGAGTATGACAGCTGAAACTACAGTAACAAAAATACATCATGCTTAACAATAGATTTATTCTATTATTACATATGGTACAGTAAATTAAAAAAAAAAAGCAGCCTGTCATCTTCAACAGTTTGGATACCTTTTTGCATGGTGATGCAGGAGGGGTAAATATGGACTTCCAGTAGGTCCAGGAGAACATCACAAAGCAAATATGAAATACAATCAGATAGGCCACTGAAAGGAAACAAATGGGCACAACCATTAACTAATGTCATGGGTTGTTTACACACTGCTTGTAGCGCAAACAAAAGGTACTTAACTCACCTTTTTCCAGTGTGTTGGTGAGTGTAACTGTAAAAAACAGGAATATGGCATTATGAAAGCACAAGCTGGGTGTCAGAGACTAGCAACAGTGTAGCTAACTGTGACCACTGACACTAGTTTGATTATACAAACATTTACCGGCTAACACGACTAACGTTAGCCCGGTTGACAGGTTGTAAGTTAGCTAGGAGGCACAACATAAGCCAGTCTTTGTATGGACACACAGTTAACACGAACCTCTTTTTAGCAACGCAAAATTAAACGACGTACCACTTATTTAAAAGCCAAATTTTGCGTTAAGCAAATAAAAGCACACACCCTACACCACTTCCGCCTAGTTTGCTAGCTCCTGCTCTGACTATAACGTTATTTTTGTCAGCACTGCTGTGCGGCAATCTGCGATGTCTACAGTTAAACGGTAAAAAATCACAACAAACGGACTCAGTTGTTCGTACTTACAAAGACATAGCTCAAAGACGTAGGCGTAGTACGACCACAACACCACGGAGGTTATTATAAGGACAGGTATCCAGGAGAAAACCCTTTGACAGCATCTCAAACCTCTGGAGAGAGCCATGTTCCATCTAACCTCTGTTCTTATCTGCGCTCGACTACCATGCCTTGGATTTATCCATCAGTGAGATCAGGGAGCGATTCACCGCACTCCAGGAGCCAGTCCAGCATCTTGATAGCCACAATGCTCACTTGTTAAAGTAAAGTAATACATCAATATGTTTATTTAAATACACTTACTAAACTAAAAAGTACGTAATTGTAGGGAAACCAGAAGCTTTTGAGCCACAAGCAGACCACACCATAGCAAACTCCCACCAGTCCCCCAAATTCAGTTTAGTCCGTTGACAAAACCATGATAGGGGAGACTGGGGACGGTTGCAACAGTTCTTATTCACCTTATTCCTAGCCCCCATACCTTGCGTGAATTATGGGTGCAACTTCCAGCAATCGAAACCAACAATTTTCAGTGGTAACAGTTTGTTTACTCTATTCTTCATCAAGAGCAATTGGGAAATAAAATGTGGAACACACCACCTGTTATAGCTCAAAAGGGATTATGTGATCACACCTCTGCCATCTCTGACAGCCATCTCAAAGCATTGGTTTTTATTTTCCTTTTCAACCGAGCACACTAGCAATTAGCTTGCCTCGCTCCGTTAAAATATTGTTAAAGGGGAACTAATGTTTTTTTCAACCTGGGCCCTATTTTCCGATCTACTTTTGTCTAAGTGAGTGATAGGATGTTCAATATTTGACATTTCACCAGTACGAAGCTAGGGCTGACCTGCCTGCAGCCCGTGAGCGTGCACTTTCAATCAGCTCTGCGTCCGTGTACGTCCGTGTACTCCTTGTTAAAATAAATATGGTCCATCCAGATCCATGTTTGTTGGGGCAAGTCAAAACACTCACTCAGAGAGTGAAAGTCTGGCTCTGAAATCTCACGTCTCGCGAGATTCTTCTTCTTTGGTGTTTTACAGCAGTTGGTCTCGTGAGATTTGAGTTGTTGCAGGAAGTTAACGCTGGAGTGACCTTACAAACGCGAGTTACTCTGTTTGGAGTAGTCATGGCTGAATTTTTACCCGACTTTGACCGACTGGATCTGGATGAGCCATTTGAATTTGATGACCGGCCGCATTTATTTGAACACGGAGTACAAGGACGTACGCGGAGGCAGAGCTCATTGAAACTGAAGAGTGGACGAGGAGAGAGAGAGGGAGCAGCAACAGGCAGAGGAACATGTCCGAATCCAGCTAAAGGTAAACACAGTCATTTCTCCTTTCCGTTATGTTGTCGGATAATTATACTAACGATCCGAGCCTATCTGTGTGAAAAAAATGCACTTTTGATGGACGTATTTTAACGTTGTTTGACGCTGTCCCAGTGCCCTATTATTTAATATAGCACACGCTCACGGGCTGCAGGCAGGTCAGCCCTAGCTTCGTACTGGAGAGATGTCAAATATTGAACATCCTATCACTCATTTACACAAAAGTAGATCGGAAAATAGGGCCCAGGTTGGAAAAACCATTAGTTCCCCTTTAACTTTAACATGTCCCGACCTAAGGTAAACATCTGCGCCTTCTAAAGATGATTTCTGATGACTTACTAAGAAATTCTAACACATTCAGCAAAAATTTAACATAAGTCACTAACTGTAGCTCCATGTAAGGTGAATAAATGTGATGTTTCCCAGCTAATACTTCGCTCGTCTGCGTTAACGGTGCAGTTTACACGTTTTTTTAACTTCTGATTTATGAAAAACTGTTCTGAGCGAAACATGATCTTGAATTTATCAGCAGACTTCAGTAATAGTAATATAAAGTAGAAGTTAAAGAAATAACTTTTGGCTTTCATTTTTTTTCATACGATATAAAGGAAGTACGGTAACTCAGTAACACATTCTCAGCCCTAATGACTAAATACATATCTCAAGGTATGTAGCTGAGTTTATTTTGTAACTAGCAATTTTCTAATGTAGGTTGAGAATGAAGTCAGACAGGGAAAGACAGGGATATATCATGTATTGACACTGAGTGACAGATCTGTCAGTCTATGTGTCATTCTCTTCTGCAAATTCTGATTTAATACTTTTTCACTATAAAAATGTCATCCCTGAGTCATTCTATTCCTCCAATCAGATACACACTAAAGTGATGACACTGATACTGCACTTGCTAAGTTAGACCCTCTCAGCCACCAGGGAAGACAGAATTAAAGTATTTTAATTTAGAGGTATTAAAATATTTTTCAGGAGCTGTCACACTGTCTTGACCTTTGGTATTAACCATTCAAAACTTACTTAGGTTGAATCATTGTTTTGCTGATCTCTAAGTCACATGGTTATAGCATGTGTCCAGGTCCGTGTGTCTAGCAAGCACATGATGTTCTGGCATGGCTAATAGGGTGGGGACGGTTGCAACAAGGTTTTGCAACTGTCCCCAAGCTAAACAGCCATGTCACTGTGATTACATAAAAAGTATAGTTCACCAAAATATATAAAATTGTCACTGTTGTTTCCTACAGTTGATGTCATTGACAATAAATAATAAGATTACTATTACTAATAACTACTGTGAACAATATGTAATATGTGATCCTGTTTAAATGATATGGGTAATTAGCAGGCAGATGTAGGTTTGATATATACATTTTAATGTAGTCCAAATAGTCTCTGAGTAACTGAGAGAAATGCAAAAAGTGTTGCAACTGTTCCCAGTCTACCCTATATTTATTATGAAAATTCAGACAAAAGAATTGACTCCAGTATCATCCCAGATATTTCCACAGTTGTGTTTACTTATCTGAAATAAGAAATACGATATGTCTTTTAAGAAGACAGTCAAGAATCCACATTATCCTTTAATGATGGCTGAATTCCATTTAGCTGCTTCAGGTTTAGGGTCCTGAGGAAGTTTTGAAAGTAAAGAGTTATTTTAAAAAAAAAAAAGGTTAATTCAATACACTAAATTATCTGTATTCTGTTTAGGAGTCAGTCAGTGTTTAACTTTTGTCTTATGAGATGCAGTTTATTTTACGCCATGGCCCCAGCAAACAGAAAGAATCTTTACCGATCTTTACCCCAAATCTATAAACATATATGTTTGCTGTATGAGCTCTGGCATTAATCTCTATGACCAGAAAACAAGACCTTCCATATGAAATGCTATGGACGGTTACATTACATTCATTTATCAGACTCGTTGTTCCACAAGGTGACTTAATTTTTATACATGTTGTACATTTGGAGTAATTTGGGGTTCAGTGTCTTGCTCGGGAGTACTTTGCCATGTGGCATCAACACTACAGTTATTAGACAACTCGCTCTACCACCAAGCTCCAGCCAACTAAGTGCAGCCTTTCATGAGTCCTGTATGGTCCAGCGCCTGGCACCATGAACAAACCAAGACTCTCACCTCTTTGTTTTCTGCTGTTTGAGGATTTTATTTCAAGGTCTTAACAGGGCAGCGCACCATAAGCAGGCATGACTGTTAATGTCAGAGCTACAGCCCAACCAATGCTTAATTTTTGATGCTGATATCAGTGTGTGACAGTGATTTATTAGGCAGTGGACAGCAGAGAGCTGACAAGAAACAAGGGGAGAGTGATAGAGGATGACAATCAGCACAGGTCCCCAGCTGGTCCTGAACCAGGACTGATTTAACTTTAACAGCACTTTTTCAATTAAGTGCTCTTGTTTACTCCTGTGTGCTTAATTTGTAGGTTACACAACCAGCTGGATTCTTGTCAAAATCTCTGCAGGCCACACACAAACAAGACATCATCTAATTGTTTTGCCCTCCCAAGAGCGAAATTGGATCAACATTCTTTGAGTATAAGCCACAGATACTGCAGCAGTTTATTTAGCCTACATTTAACATTAAGACTGATGTTCACCTTCTCAATTAAAACGCTCTGTGAATTACATCATCTTGGGTTGTTTGGTATTTGATTTTAATGTGACAGTTCTGCATTGAGTTACTTTTATCACTGCCGTCCCCAATTTACACACTTTAACAGCTCAATTTTTAGATTTAACTGGATTAAATTAAGATTTAATGATACTGGGTGGTTATTTTGTGAATTGCAGCAACAAACAGCAACAACAACAATATGTTTATGTATTCACACTAAAAGAAAAAAGCAAATGAGTGCTTACAAGCCCAGTAATTTGACATGTTGTATATATTATGGGAATTATCTGGATTCCAGTAAAGACGTATAAAATGTCTGGGAAAATTACCCCCAAGATACATTTTTTTTAAAAACCTAAGAGCTAAACTGACCATTTTAAAGTATTTTGAGGGGGCCAGTTTATGATTTAGGGCCACACAGAAAAAGTGCACACACTGATAGTTTTCTGACACATTATTCAATGACATTTTAATGACTTTTTTAATACTATGACCCTGTTATGACTTGACATACAATGACATACTTACACTTAACAAATCTATAACAATCAATAGTGATATGACCAAGGTGACACTAATATTGTAGTTTTCCACTTTTTAATACATTTAAAAGTAATAAAATAGAGAGACAGTGCATGTGTTTTACATTTATTGGACCTACCCAAAGCAGTTGAGCAAAGGCTTCTCCTGGGGTACGACAGCACCACTAGGAAAAAACACACGCAGAACTGAAGTACACCACAAAATTAGAACCAGACGTAATAATAATAATGGCTTTTTTTCCATCAATAACAATAACATCAATATATTGTGGGAGGTATTGGGGGGATGGGTCCCCTCCAATATATGTTTTGATTATGGCCTAGTATGCTGCAGTGTAGTGCAAGTACGTCATGAAAATGATTAAATATGAAAGTATATGGATGTAATCATGAATAATAGTGATAATTGTTTGAATGTATGATTCATTCAGGGATATGATTTGGTATTTTGAAAGGCCTCAGAGTCCTTCACTTTCTGCATGCAGGCATGTGAGGAGGCTTCAGGGTCTCTGAAGGTTATGATACTGTAAGATGAAGACCTTGTAGATAATCAGACTCCAGTATTAAACAAGTTGTATGATGTATGTGACGTCAACAAAAGCACACGGTTAGGTTTAGGAAAAAAAAATCCCGGTGTGGTAATCGGGAAGTGAACACCGAACTCCTGGGTGAAAGTCCAGGGTTTGTTGGACCCATCCAACACCCCTTGCACCCACCCTACAGGGAATTTCCAGCTCCCTATATAACGTTGTTACCAGCAGCATTTCAACCTGACACCGTCTAGCGGCGCATCATACCGCCATGAAAGATGGCTTTTGGCGTCATGTATCTAATGTCAAAATCATTGACAAAACAGAAGTATTTGACGACTCTGGAATGAGAACGGACTGTGATACACTTTATAAGGCTGAATCATTGTTCTGTTGCTTTAAAGGAGCAGTGTGTAGTGGCATCTAGCGAGGAGGATTGCAGATTGCAACCAGCAGAAACTTCCTTTAGGTGCAAAGTGTGAGCTCCCAGTTAGGATTCCCTCAGTGTTCACGGTCAGGAGGTTTTTACTGGAGGCCAAATTATCTGCAAACGTCTCTTCCTTTTCAAAACAAACTGTCCAAGTGATTCAAACCAGTAAAAACGAAAACCTTCTTATCTAAAGCCGACGTTTGGTTTGTCACTTCTGGGCTACTGTAGAAACATGGCAGTGCAACATGGTAGACTCCGTGGACAAGGACCCACTCCCATGTGGATATAAACAACTCATTCTAAGGTAATAAAAACTAGACACTTCTTATTTCCAGGTGATTATACACTTAAATATACATATTATGATATATTTCATTTCTGCCAATATATCCCTCTAAATCCTACACACTGGACCTTTAAGTTTTTGGTATGACTGTCCATGCACACATGCTGTACCAAGTTCTTCTCTGACATCAGATTTGTGTTGTATTAAACATACTGTATATTGAAGTAGGATTACCTGAGTTTTCACTAAGTTTCATCTGTTATTCATCAAAATAAAGACTGACCAAGAGTACTTGTAAGAGTTGTGTACTGGAGGCATCCTCGTCTTAGCGTGAGCCTCTTTGGTCAGAGAGTTCTGGACGTTGTGATTGACATTTGCACAATGACTTACAGTAACACCTTTGAGGTATGAGCTGTAGGTGCTCCGTACAGTAGCCCCACACAGAGGAGGTAAAAAGGATTGTGTGTTACTGTCTCCAGGGTGTCAGGTTCAACTGTATGACAGCCAGCCTTTTCACCACTTTGTTGATCCTGCCTGTCTCCCCTGTCTGGATGCTGCCTCCCCTAAACACCAATGCTGATAACGCCCAAGGAATGATTGATTACATGCACTGTTGCAGGCTGAAAAGCCTGAGACTCATCAAGAAGAGGAGCTGTGTTTTCTTTTGCTGCCATTTGAGGTTTAGAAGCAGCTGCTCACTCCGGATAGTGACAGATGTCAGTTCTCTTGCTCTGTTGGAAATTTACTAACAGCTTCTTCATCTTACTGAAGCTGAGCTGCAGATTATTCTCCTTTCACTAGATGAAAGTCTGTGCCGGGTTCCTGCAATTACCCCAAAATAGAGGGGCAATCAGAAATCCCCTAAAGGTAACATGACTCACAACTGAATCTGAATTTGTGACAGTGAGAAGATGAGTCTACAGTATCTACGCTGCTATGGAGACAGAGAGACAGCAGCCAGTGTTGGGTCGACTTGTCTCACTGTGGATTTAGGGGAACTGGTTTGTGATGTCATTCAACTCCGTGACTCTCTGCTTTTATAGACATGTAAAATAAATGTTTAAGATGGTGAAATAAAACTTTTAGTTTTGCTCCACTGCTGTTTTTTCACTTTATCATCATCTCTGCTGTTATGACTTCGCCTACATCTCAAACCACATAGGGAGTCTACCAGAACTCACCATCTCACTCTTTACCGGGCTTTTGCCTCCTGCCAGCTTACCACCATTTCTTCAAGTCCAAGTGTTTTTCAGCCTACTCTGTTTCCTCTTTCCCTGTGGGTTGTCATCATGGGCTTGTCTTGTGGTGTCATCTGTGTCCTTCCTCAGGGTGTGACCTGTCCATTTCCTCTTACTTCTTTTGATTGAGGATGTCATGTCTTCCTGGTTTGTAATCCCTACAGTTCCTCATCTGTGGTTTTGATGGGCCACAGCAGCTTTATGGTTTAGCATTGGCATTTGTTGACAAAGACCTGTATCATGCTTGTGAGTGCCTTGGTGGTTTTCCATGTCTCAGAACCACAGAGCAAGACGGTTTCCACGTTGGTATTAGGCATGTGCATGATTAGACAACTAGTTGATCAAATGTTGCTACTGTTGCTAGTCAGCACCTGAAATACTAGTTGGTCAAACTTATTAAATTTACTATTGTTTTATTTATGTACACATTTAAATTGTAAATCAATACATATTTTGATGACTTAACGAGATAGTAGTGTGCTCGAGGACCATCTTTATCATATGATGCTCAAGAAAAAACGCAGGTGCTCTTGAAGAAAAGGGTCAGCACATGGTGAAGACAAAATGAACTTGAGGCACTCATGCAAGGAGCAGGAACAGATGCATTTGATTTAAGTTCAAAAAGCCTTTATATCAAAAACATGGCTGCTCACATAAAAACACCGACCGGTTTCGACTCTATGGTCTTCGTCAGGGTGCAAAAGGCTGGACAGGAGTCAAGCAAACATTTTATAAGCTTGGTAGGGGGTGTCACCCAATCTTGATTAAAAAGTGAGCACAGGTGGGTGACAGCAATGAGAGGCCATTTTGAAAGTGACACGCCTCCATAAGTGTTTAAAAAAAAAAAATCCTGTACTTAAATGAAAAATACTATTAACCAAATATCAAAAACATGAAAAATATGCTTGTATAAAGGACATTTACTATGATATATATCAAAAAAAGAAGGAAAGACTACTTAATTCATGTCCCTTAACCTAAACTAAGGTGTAATTTCTTTTTCAAGGCCGTTATGCAGTTGCGCTCACCCAGTGAAAATGTCTTTGTAATAATCAGGCACATTTCCCATAGATTTATTTTCCTAGGGTTAGGGTAAGTATTTTTTTACTTTTATTTGGCCAGTTATTGTCATATCATGTAGAATAATGTGCAGTTTTTAAAATGCACTGTGTGACGGCACACATTTCAGCAGCATTTAAAAAACAAGTCGACTATTGAAAAATGTGATTAATGAGTTGGTTTTCTATATGTTTTTTTTGACAAAAATTGTGCTTGATCTTGACTCAGTTTAAACTTCTATTCAAACCTCATGGAAATAAGTTGTTAGGAACATACTTAGTTGATACTGAGGTTGCATAGCTTGATGTTTGTTGGAGAGCTGGCTAGTGTGTTAGAGGAATCAATAAGAATCAGAATCAGTTGACACTCTATGCTACTGAAAAGAGGAATTACAAGCACTTAAGTGCACCATTTAACACCTTAGTTTATGTGTGCGTCCAGTCTAAATGAACTTTAACACATCTTGGGGTGAAACATCAGCATGACATGCACTTTGTAGCAGTCACCAATGGGAGGCACTGTGAGACCAATAACCTTCATCCATGCCTCCACAGACATCATCTGAGAAGTTTCCAGCACACCTTTTACCACTGCCCTTAAGAGCATCTCAGATTTGAACACCAATAAGGTAACAGCCAAATGTTATTGAAACATGAACTCATAAGCAGGGTTCATCCCACTGTACAAGTCCTGAAATCCACATCAAAGCAGACTGAGGCTAAATGAGAGTTTGTGTGAACATCAAGGTGTTCGACTAGTCTGGTAATACTTGTTCAAACATAGACTTGTGTTTTCATTGCTCACAGTTGTCTTTGTTAAACCAAAAAGAAAAAAAAACACAGCAGAGAAACAAACAGATCCTTGACTGGGAGGACCAACATGGCTGATGTCACTATCAGCACTGACCCTCTGTTTACGAGTGTGTGGCTCTCATCTTTAATGTAGCCCATTAATTCCTCCTCTGTCCCTTCAGAGAGATGCTGCTTCCTTTTGTTCTGAAGATTTACGACATGCCGTCATCCTCTGACGTGGCTGTCTAACACAATGCGTAACAACCAGTGTAATAGTCTCCCCATTACTGAATGCTGCGAAACTTTTCATCATGTCATGGGACCCCAGAGTCACTGGAGCATTTAACCGTGGACTCAGACAGCCCAGCAGGACTGTTGATCACAGGCGTCGTAGAGAGGCTTTGTGTGCTTCACAGCACCACCTGCTCTCCCCCTTTTACGTAATGCAGACTCCCTCTCTGCAGTGCCTTCTGGGATAGGGGTGTGAGGTGAGCTGCACCCTGTACTGACCTCCTCTGTTCCATCACACATGTTCTCTCCTCTCATTCTCAAGGCCTGCTCCTTTCCCTGACATCTTCTCCCACTTCAACACATCGTCTGTCGCTGGCTCTCCATCCAATTCCTGCTCCCTCTGACCCCCCCCCCTCTCTGTCTTCCTCTCTCTCTTTAGGCAACAGTGTCGGCAGCTGGGCGATGACAGCTTCTCTCTCATTCAACTGCTCACTGGAGGCAGGGAGCGGCCGTCCATCCATCAGCACGGCAGCAAACCCCTCCACTACAAAGCCATTGTGACTAGCAAAATAGTAACGGCCTTTTAATCAAAACATTTACCCCCGTGTAAAAGTAAAACACAAACAGCTCGTATCAGCAGGTTGAGGCAGACTCCTCGCCTCAGAGGTGTGAGTGAGCGGAGCGTGGTGGAGGTGCATTCCATGCCGCCCTGATGGTAGTCTACATAAACAGACAGTAGGGGCTGGAGGAGAGCCCATTTGGGGTGAAGTCATGCGTGGCTGCAGAAAAGTGCGATAGGACCCTTGTTCACAATGTACCACCATTAGCTGGCGAGAGGAGCACAATGGCCGACACAATCCGGTGTTATTTGAGTTTGCTCTTGAGCTGCTGCTCACTGTTATGCCTTGAAGATGAAGTGGCACTTAGAGTGTGCATTTCATTTGACCCCTGAGACTCTCATGTCATGCAGTTGTGCTCTGCAGTCACGGCTGGTTCAGGGAATGCTGATGATGCTAAGCACTTGGGGGGGATTCATTTGGGAGGTGTGTGGGGGAGCATCAGGGGTCATGTAGAAGAGAAATGGAACTACTATTTGTTTTGCAGATTGTATGTTTGTCTCCTGTTTTTCCTTGCAACACTGCAGGATGATGCAGCGTTGAGTTTGATAGGATTTCCATTTCATTCCCTGCGTGCTTCAGCGTCTGGACGGGGAATTCATCACATGTGCATCCGTTTGAAGTCAATATGGAGCACATATTGGAAAGTCGGCATTCATCTTAACATATTGTCATTGGTGTGCGTCCAGGTGATCAAAGAGTCGCTGTTCTGAGTTGCCCACATTTAGACAAAAGGTATGTGTGCTAAAAATCAGACATGAGCACAGGAGTAATTAGAGAGACAGACCAGTTCAAGAAAACACAGCTATGACTTCACAGAACATGGTCACACACGTCATTTACAATTTAGCTGAACACAACACAGAAAAAGACTTAATGCATTCTACTATTAACCTATTAACACCAATGCATTACACTGAGAACTGTCTGGAACCTTGTTTTGGTGCATTATGCATGTATGAATAAGTCATGTTGGAATGAGGGAGAATAATGCATGCCTTTTCTGCTTTTTTTTTTTTTTTACGTCATACAGCCAAATGTTCTGACTCTGAGGACGACTGCAGAGCCTCAAGGTCTGTTTCTCACCCCACTGATGAACACGGCGGACCACAGACGTCTGGAAAGCTGTTGAGTTAGTGTGACATCAGCAAACGGCACTCAGCGGAGCAAGAGAAGCCCTTAAACAACGTTATATTTCTGCCTGGACTCTGCTCATATTCACACTTAACAGCAGAACAAACAATGACAGGGCGGGGAGGAATTGCAGACACCTCACCCAGCATGTGTGAAAATAAATCTGCTCAAGGGTGGAGACCTGTGTGTCTTCAACAATCATGGAAATTTCAATGGCCACGCCACGGAGGAGGGCTATATGCGTTTTAATAAAGGCATTTCATTATGCCGCGTGCGTGTCAAACACTCATGGGTGATTTCTGTATCTGTTTGCCGCCTTAAAAAACCTGTGTGGAGCTCTTTTCATTGCCTTGACGCTGACAGGATCTAAACAGAAAATGTGATCTTTATTCTTAATCTCTGCACTTGTCATCAAACAGATTAATTGCATTTTGCCAAGTGATAAAATAATACATTGTGTCTAACCACATGATAATATTTGGAGTGGAACATCAAAGGGCAATTGTAGCAGCTTTGTGGCTTTCAAGGGCCCTTTTGAAAGCTAAAACACTGCCTGTGCTCTGTCTAAACTTAACCTCCTCTTCACCACTGAAAATACCTCATGGAAAATCTGATCTGGAGATAACCCCTTTCTCCTCAGAGATAATGAGAACAAAGGGCAATCCTTTCACTCAGATTCATTTTCATCACCTCAGGCTGACTTTTTCCATAAATACGATTGGTTGGTTGTATGAGTGAAAAGGAAGTGGTTGTTAAGTGCCATTGGTGAGATACAAACAGAGGCTGAGGGAAAGAAAAGAGTGCAGCAACTGGACACAGAGGGCAGATGGAAAGTCTATCATCTCACAGGTTTAGATGCTGTTTGCCTTGTATTGTACGCCAGCCTCCAGTGTCTCCCCAAGGACGCTAATCTTTCCATGAAACACAGAGACAGTCACAACATACACAATACCACACACAGGAAGAATCCACTGATGGATACACGCCGCCCCCTTTTGAAGTTCTGCTGCAGGATATGAATTTCTTGTATCAAACTCTGAGAAAAGCAATAACCAGAACACGAGTGTGTGGACATCCCTTTTTCCCATACTGCCTCAGAAAACAGATTACTCACTGATGGCACAGCAGGGAATAGACTGAGTTACACAGTGGAAGGCCTCATTGGGTTCTGATGATCCAGTCCTACTGACGCAACCACCACCTTCACATGGGACTAAATCAGTCTTCTCCCGCCATGGGTGTCTGTCACTCATTCTCATGAATGCACACCTCTGTGCCTACACACACAGAGTGACCGCCATATATCAGTCAGTCGCTCTCAGGATTAATGATATGGAACTATTTAAGCAAACATAAAATTTTAAGACTTATTGCCTTCTGTATGGAAGGCAAGAAGGAAAAATCCAGGTGGCAATAATCAACAAATCTTTTTTTCTACCTGTTCTTCCTTTCATGGCCATCCTTTACTTGCCATGTTGTAGAGTTCACACTCCCCTGAGGACATGACCCTGGTTGGTGGGAGGACAGAGGTTAACTCAAGTGTCAGCACCACTTCACTTCGCCATCAGCGGCAAGGGGTGGAGCACCAGTTTTTTATGTGGGGCAGCCTATATAGGAATATTTCACCTGCATATTGACCATTTTTATAACATTTACTCTGTGTGTTACCTTTAATTCATGAAGAAAACCTTGTTTTTCCCAAATGCCTCTACGGTAAACAGAGAAACCAAAAAAGGCAAACATTCTTCCTGAATTGAAGTAAAGCGAGCCGCACTAAACAACAGCAAAACTATATCAAAACACCTGTTCACATGCATTTCCTATAAAACATTTTTTAAAACACGTCAGTACATACAGTCTTATGGCTTTGAACTCAGCTCAAGCGGTGCATGCTCAGGGCTCACTGCTCGTGGGCAAAAGTATTTTATATTGTAACATGTTACTGAAAATGCATGTTTGGAAAGTACTCATCCTATGACTGAATAAATAAGACTTGGATTGTAGGGCAGCAGTTCTGTGTGAGTTTGTAAATAGATGTTTTGATGTAGTTTTGATATTGATAAATATGGACCCCAATGACTTTAATTTATAAGAAATGTTTGCCTATTTGGATTTTTCATTTACCCTTGAGGCATGCAAGAAAACCAAAGTTTTCCTCATGACTTTAAGGTATCATGTGGTAAGTAACTAATATACAAATGGTCATTTTGCAGGTGAAGTATTCCTTTAACCTGACGCAGAATATGGTTTGTTAAATATAACTATCTGAGAAGCCGTCATTGGAAACTGTTTGAAAAAGGGCAGGTGTAAAAAATACTTGGCAGATGTCTATCACGGCCTAACTTCAACCAGTCAGATAAACCAGCTCCAGTTGGGAGAGGAGTGAAAACGTTCAGTACTGTTCTGTTCTCTTTTTTCAACTAAGAAATATTTTTCCAGTTCTGATATAACTGATGCTGTTGAAGCCGTGCTAACGTCTTTAGGAGACACCGTTGTTGATTTGACAGTCACTTTTCTGTGTTGGCGTTAAACACACCTAAACCACGCCCATTACTGCCACTAGCTCCACACATGACACTGATTGGTCTGGATCACAAACATAAACAAAGAAGCCTGACAAGATTGATTTTCATGTGATATCGTAATTCTCGCATGATCTCGTGATATCACGAGAATCTTGCTGCTGTGCAAAGGTAAAGCCTATGTGGCGCTGCATCATGTTTTCTGAATTTAAGGTCATCTTAGAGAGTGCTGCATCACACTTTCTCCATTTAGGGGAAATAATAAGTGCACTGCATCTTGTTTTCTTCACTAGAAGGGCACCCTAGAGGGCACTTTGTTATGTTTTATCTACCATGGAGGCATCTAAGAGGGCACTTCTGCTATGTTTTTTTGAACATGCACTAGGGGGGCAGTCAACCCCGCACCCCCCACCCTTGAGCCCAGCATTGCTCTGTTACCAGATGTGTGCAACTCTATCAGAGCCAGATCACACAAAGACCCGAGCTCTGACAGAGCAGTAATGTGGCATAAAGAAAATCTGGGTGACAACAGCTCATCTGTCTCCTGCTATGGTAGCTTACAGTAATTTATGAGCACCTCATTTGAACCATACACAAATGTATGCTTTCCAGAATTACATGCTCATAAATATTCTGACGAATGCCTCGAGTGAAGAGGTGACCCCATCAGTGACAATAATTTACATTTCAAAGGTTGCAAAAACACTTTAACGGCTTGTTTTTTCTCTCCCTGTCTGAAAATGTGAGTTTGGGTTGACTGTTTTCCCAGTTCTGCATGGAAAGGGTCTGGAGTTATCATCGCGGAGGAGATTCCAGAGCAGGTACTTAAGGGAATCTGTTTCCATGCTCCAATCTAACACACAGGGGCAAAGAGGCAGACAGAGAGAGTGGAATAAATAGAACAGAGAGAGATGAATGTGGGAGGAGATGGAGAAAAAGACTGGATGGCTGAGGAGTAATGAGAGCGTGGAGCAGACAGGAGGGTAAACAAAGCATAGGTGAAAGAGATTAAGAAGAATCATGAATGTTGGGGGTGCTGACAAAGAAAGATCCAGGTATAAGGTGCAAATAGAAAGTGTACGGGGGTGGAGAGGGGCTTATTGAGTTAGTAATGCTGTCAGAGCTCCCAGCACTGTGAGAGAAGGCAGCCAAAGGTGGCACAGAGTTGTAAACCACATTAAAGAAACTCAACCTTTGCATTTGAAGCCCCCAGTTGTAGGCTCTAATGTGTTTTCATGCTTCGGGTTACCAAAACAAACGGGGTGACCGTGTTTTGTTCTGTTTTGCGAGGAATGTAACAGATGCAGTCTGGAGCCGCAGGGGGCTGGTTGGTAGTCATAGCACATGTTGTTGACCTTGTCTGCACCCCCAAGAAACCTGGACCGGTCGCTGTATCTGATACATACATGCCTTTGAAGTGCAGACAGACAGACACACAGACAGACAGGCAGTCAAACAAATCCCTTCAATTCACTGCCTGTGCCAGCAGGAACACTTCATTAGCTGACATTGCTTTTAAAAATAGAAATATAATGCATAAACCATGTGTCTTGCAAGTTGTTACTCATACTGAAAAGAAATTTCCTCCCAATTTGTACAACTCTGCATCACGCCCGAGGGTTCACACTGTGTCATCAGTTGTGATGATAGAAATGAATACCAGCAAAAAAAACTGTCTGTTGCCACTATAAACAGCAGCTTATTGTTCCATTTTGTCTAGTGTCTGAATGTTGGGACTTTTTTCCCTGGAAACAAAGTGTGCATTAAGTTAACAGAGTACAAAATTAGCACCATTCACTAGCCAAATGCTGGCAAAATATGTGAGTGGTAGATTTACTCCACTCAACAGCCAAAAAACAATACTAATCTATTGAGTGGCTGGGACGCCTCCCTCAACATTTAGAACATGTGCATTTGTCCCCCCCCAATAAAAACATGAAAAGGCAAAAAATGATGCAGGAAAGTTCACCAGTATGCAGGTTATTAATTGTTTGATCCTCAATATTTCCAGGGGGAGGATCATAGACTGTATGATCTAATGGATGTAGCTACCGTGACGTCACCCACTGGTGTTTGGACGGCCGTTTGGAAGTCTCGAGTTTGGCATTTCAACCTTTGCCATCTTGGTTTTTTGGAGCCAGCAGTGACCACATTTAGACGAGAGGGTGGAGCTGTGGAGAGGTGAGGGGTGAATCTGACTCATAGACTGTAGCAACGTCTCGCAGACAGCCTGTCACTCAAGTGGCCCAACCCATAAATATGTGGAACTTTAAGCCTCAATAAAATGTTAATAGGTGAGTTATACAAAAAACTCACCCCTTGTAGAGTTATCATGAAATTTGAAATCAGTTACAGAGACCAAAACTGTTTTTGCACCAGGCTGTAAACATTTGACTCACTCTTGGAGCCAGCCTCAAGTGGCCATTTGAAGAACTGCAGTTTTTGACACTTGTGCGTTGGCTTCATTTTTCAGCCCTGGAGGTTGTGGCTTGGGGAGGATCCCAAATCCCCCATTTCATATGTGTCTCCCCTTCAGTGTTGAAACAAATCCTTCGGCCTTGTCAAAGTTAATGCTGTACATTTATTCTGAGGAGGACATGAATGTCTTTACCAGATATAGCAATCTATGCTGTTGTCGAGACATTTCACCAAAGTCATTAGGATTCATCCTCTGAGGAACAAAATGTCTGCACAAAATATGATGGCAATCCATCTAATAGCCATTGAGTTGTTTCAGTCTAGATCAAAGTGGTGAACTGAACGGCTGACATTTTGTATAAAAATGTGTAAAGGTCTGAGTAAAGTAAAATCAGAGATTTCTTCCTTAAGACTTTATAGGTGTTAGAAAATACTTATATACACTATATATACTATATAGTGCTGAACTGTGGAGTTAGATTGTTAAATTGTTTTGCACAATTTTTGTGTCCAGGATTTTTTGGGCAGGCCTGACATCATGGCTCGATGATGCACTGGAGCCGTCTTTTAACATAACATTTCCCTGACTATATAAACTTATATATAAACGCTATATAAACGTTAGAGCGCATAGCCAGTGTCTCTTTCATCCCGTGTGTGTGAGTGGCAAGTTCACTACGATCAGTAAGCTTGCTTATATCTTTCAGTCCATTAAATACACAAATAAACAACTCTGTTAAATGCCAAAATCATAAAAACACAAGCAAAATCACAAATGTAGCCTGAATCTGCTACCTGACCTGGTAGTTACTGCTGTGGGTGTGAGCTTTGTGCTAACGTTAGCCGCTGTAAGCTGCCGAACGAAAGTCTGTCACTTCACAGTGGCTCATTCTACATCAACACCCTCAACAGATGTGCCTCCAGTGTCTCAGAGCAGAGAATACTGCTCATTTTTTCACAATTTTGAAGTCTCATTTTATATATCTAGCGATTTTTTTAATCATTCAACTTTGGCTGGGTGGTTAGCAACACATTGTTCTGTGGCGTGATAAACTCATAACACACATTTATTTTTGCTTTACCTGGACTTTTTATTACGTAAGACTGTTATGTTATCATAAATTTAATAATATTCTGAATTAAAGCCTTTAACCACTTTGATTAACATTACCACCGCAAAGCTATAAATTAATGACTAAGTCAGCTCATCCAATATTTGTCGGAACATGCAAAGAGCTTTTTGTTGTCAACAGCTTCTTTTATCAGTAGGGGAAAGCTGGTTTCATTGAAGGTCTTTCCACTGATGTATTTTAAACGCTCCATCTTTCCATTGGCAGTGTCATGTAAACCCTGGCAGCTGACTTTGTCTCCCCTGCGTTGGATCCAGTGTTACAGTCCCACTGCTGTCAGGAGCCACCGGCCAGACCGACAGCTGCCTGGAAAGAGATTCTCGTGGGTCCAAACAGAACCTCAGTCGGGGTCCTTCGGTTCTCAGTGTGACCGTAAATCCAACTCCAGTCTGTGGTGTTCCCGGTGCACATGGACACATTCACTCCCACAGACTACACCTACAGTGACCCCTACACCTACTATGGCATGCCATTCCAGAGACTATTATAAATTTGACAACATAAGTAATCACTGTCAAAAGAGTGCAAACACAAATACTTGTTAATGTGTGTGTGATTCATTGATGGGAAACAGTAACCCAACGAGCAGAAACATGTTTCTCTTGGATAGTCATGTAAGGTTAATATTATGAGCAACTGTTGTACGTCTGGCTTGGATTGGATTCAAGCTAATAAGAATGGCACTACTGTTGTTTTGCTTCAGCTAATCTTCAGCAGATTTTTGTCATGGGTTGGAGAAATATTACCGGATGTAGAATATACATGCAATTTGTGCAAAATCCACGCAGCAAGAGTCAGACCAATGTGAAATGACAGTAGCAGTGTTGTTGCCCTGCAGACAGAGATATGCATTGTATATACAGCAGTGTTTCCGTCTCCATGACACCAAATTCAACTTGCCCACATGTCATCAGGTGGTTGATAATGGACACGTCTTGTAGTGATGATGTCACTGCCTCCATACAAAGGGGAGCTCCAGCATTAAATAGAGTGTGGAAGAGACTTCTCATTCGCAAAAGAGCTCTGTGTTGAGTTAGGGATTAGGGGGGAATTAGAGTGCCAGTGTCACCTCCAAATAGTTCCTCCATCTTTTAAAGTCACATAAAAAGTTAAATCTATGCACTTGGGCAGCAACGAGGACTTTGTTACATTGTATTTTCCATTCGGATTCAATGGCCAAGAAAAATATGGCATAACCAGCAGCGCTACATCAAAGTCAGGGGTTACGAAGGGAGGAGAGGGAAAGAGAAAGTGACTGGGAGGGAGGAGGGGTACGGTTCATACTGCTCCTGTGTACCCCACTCCCTGTTCCCGCCCTCTGGCAAGTAACAGGCACGCACTGCCTCAGTGCACCAGCGCTGAAGCTATGAACTGGGACGGCAGCCTAACTATTTAGCTTCTGCAGCCATACACCCTTCACGCTTGACACTTCTCCCTGCAGTCCCTCAACACATTAGCATAACAAACTTTCCACTTGAGGTAGTTCTCTCATAGTTCTCTTTACTTAAGCAGGGTCTTTGAGGAATGTCTGTTTTCTGGTGGGTGGATGGCCACTGATGGGACAGCCGCTACGGTCCATATGTGGCGCTGGAGACCAGGCTGCCTTTCTGGTACGAAGGGCTCCCATAAAGTCCCAACCGGCTTGTGAAGGCCCTTTCATGTTACCTGGCTCAGAGCAGTGCTCAGCCGACCTTTCATGTTCATGAGTCTTGCTTTTTTCACACCCTTGTCATTCTATTATACAATATATATTCTAAAGCTGCTATAATCAATATGATTTCATAGGTCACATGACACCTTGTATGTGAAATGGATTTCTCATAGTGACAAAACCACAGGGAATTATCACTTTTTAGCATCTTTTAGCTCTTTGTATTGGTTTCCTGCTCTGCAGCTTTACTGTTTTGGTTCTCTTTCACTGCTGTAATTAGCATTCTCAATCTCAACCCGAACCCAACAGGTCCCGAAAATCATTTCCGACCAGGTTCAGGCCAAAAGCTTGGTAATCCCCTTAGCTGGTCCATTTTCCACTGAGGACACTGGTAAATACACTGGGGACGTCACCAGCTGTGTGGTGGCGCTGGTGCGTCCCCGGCGTTAGAAGCCCACTACCACTTTCTAGGGTTGTCTGGCTTGGTCAGGCTCAGGCTCAGTATTTTATGTGATGATCTCGGACGGGCCAGGTTCAGGCTTCAACTCACACGGGTCAGTTTGGTTCAGGTTGTCATTTTTTCGGCCCATCTAGAATTCTAGCTGTAATAGCACAATTTCTGGCTGCAGCAGGAAGTTGATTTTGATGAAAACAAAAAGCTCAGATAAACACCTTGTTCAGCACCTTCCCAGAACCGACACAGACAGACAAAGTTAACCATTAGCTGGTGAATCAACTTGATCTCACAGAAATATGTGAAATGACCAAGACATGACCACGTAGAATGTTGCATGACGTAGGTACATAAAGTCAAAATAAGCCAACGCTGGTCACACATGGGACACAAACAGTGATCTCCTGGGTTAAAGTCCTGTAATGTTTGATCCATCCAGCCCGGCCTCCTTCTAATAAGAACTTTCTCACTTTTTATACTATCTATCGGGTCGTAACATTAACCACCACCCACTGCATTAAGGCATTGTTGAACCAAATAATTTGTTCATCAACCTTGACAAAGTATCTTTATTGACTTTCCATTGGCACTGGTCATGGTCATTTCTCAAATTTCTGTGCAATGTATCCTCATACAACAGTTCGTATGATATCTAACAAATGAGTGATGTTGCTAATGATGTTACATATTCAATGCAAGGTTTTGTGGGTTACGTTTAGGGGAGTAAAATTACATAGGCTAGGTTTAGCAAATGAAACATGGTGACAACATACCTTAAAATGACTTATAGTCCTCTCAAACTCACATGTTTGCGAACACCAGTCTCCTGGGGGAGTTTCTTGTGTTTTCTGACGCATCCCCCACCCTAACCTGCCTCCCTAGAAAGGGACTGTTTCCTCCTTTACTCCCATCACCACATTGGTCACGTGACCTCAGTCTGCCCGATTATGTGGGTTATATACAACTTATTGGCTCATGATTACGTGGGATATATACAAATTGTGGCGCATTATTTTTCCTTAGTATACGTACAAACAGTGCATAAGAACAGCTTGCTCTGTGAGATCAGGCTTAGGTGAACATTGTGGAACATTCAGCAGCTAAAGAGCGAGATACTTCCCTCAGGAGTTGGTGGAGACCAAAAACAGAGCTAGAAACACATCTTCAGATGAACACTAATGTTTCTTTGATTTGCTGGATGTTTAAATAGATAACAGTTTGCGATAATGTTGCCATATCAACTTAAAAAGTGACAAGTGATCAGTGAGTGTTAGTGTTTGCAGCTTGTTTCTGCTGCCCCAGAGTGGCCAAGAAATCAGTTACTGCAGGCTTACGCAAAGTTCAACTTAGAGTCATGACTAAATGTCACACATTATAACAACATGGTTAACGAAGAAAGACAGAAAAACAACACTCACAGATGTCCAGACAGCCTTGCTCAATGGAAGGATGATTACGCCTGTTTTGAATCTGACAGACACTCATATCGTCTGCCCTTCAGTGATGGCATTTCTGCTGTGTCTAAAGCATACAGACACACACATACACACACCTCTTCCTCCTGATACATATAATATCTTATACCCCTTTGTTTTGCAAGTTCTTGGACTGAAGCCCCCAGTTTTGCGGTTGCACCTGCAGGTGTGTGTTGTACCATCCACTTCAACCTTGACAGATAGAGATGAGGCTGTGCTGTTTTGTTTTTTGGGAGGATGACAACTGTGAACTCTGCTGCACACTCTGCTGTGAACTTTTGTGTCTGGTCGTGCCGAGGACAGCCGGGGTCACAGCACTGGCCAGATAATCCCCATCCCTGCACACGGCTAACGTCTGTGTTCAGCCCCTAATAGAAAACAGACACCATTAATAGCAGATTCCTGCCTGTGATTAATGATATTGATTCAGTTTTCCAAGCCTGTGTTTTTCTCCTTCTCTCCTTCTGAAATGTTTCATCAGTGTTGCCATGGCCAATTAGTCTGATTGCTCTGCGCTGGCATCAAAGACCGGCTGGGAGACTGGGCCTGATGGGTCCTGGGCCGAGTGTTCGACATGCAAAAGAAGGACTGGAAAACAAGCCTGATGTCTCTCATTAGAACCTTTCTCACGTAATCAAACAGAACTTAAGGAAAATGTCAGCTATTTCAGCTATGCTTTTACGTCTGCTTGCATAAATGGTTAGAAGGACTAAAATCTGCCATAAATAGCCACCAGGGGGATGAGATAAGAGACATCTCCCTGATGCTGAGGCACAGAGGTAGAGGGATGAGGTGTCCTCACAAAACACCTTTTATTGCGTATATTCAAATGTAGTATGGTTGATTGGGAGACATTATCACATGGCTGACGAGATTCAAATGGAAATCTTTTCATAATTAAATCCTTCATGAGGAAATGTCATTCAAAAAGCAAATGTCATTCAATAGGGGATTTACAGATGCAGCACCAAAAGGACAAGAGGAAACAATCAGTGTCTCAACCAGGAAAGGACTGACCAACAAACTACAAACGCCTACACACACCACACAGCCACTGGACCAGCCTTACGACACCTGATACAGGTACACACTCTCTTCCATGTATCATTTTACTGTTCCATTAAGTTCAAAATGCGTCACAGACATAAGGTTATAAAAACAATATTCAGTAAGCTGGGAAGGCAAAACATGATTTGACTAGAGGCCGCCCCTGTGCTCTCTTTTTCAATCCAACCATCAGAATAATTGTTGGCACTATATGTTTCTGCAAACAACAGATATGTAACATTTGTATGTTATTATTTAGTGGATATGTTAAAACTTTACATATTTTTACATTTCAACAATGCTGTGGTTAACATGTGTTTATGTTTAGGTACAAAAACCACTTGGTTAGAGTGAGGAAAAGATCCTGTTTTGACTTACAATACCCATTTCTGGTGCCACAATCATGCCCGAATTACTGCAATGCCTTACTAAACAACAACCGCCCCTGTTGTTTGTTGGTCTCAAACAATGGTCTGCAGCCAGGCAGCTGTCTTTCCCTCCTACAATTCTGTTCACCTCCTGATGACAAAGCAATCTTAAATCATTATTACTGAACTTATTATGTAATCATAACTACGTCACTTTAGAAATGTTGTTATAATACGTACACTGCATGGAAGAAGGCGGCCTGCCATGACGGAATGAATGTAAGTGCTTTTCTATGAAAATAAAACTATAGATGAATATATGAGGGTGGGGTAAAATACTGCTGTTGTTGTTGTTGTGTAAAATAATACAACAATTAATCCCTTTAAGGGTTTTTGGGGGAGTTTTTCCTTATTCGCTGTGAGGGTCCAAGGACAGAGGAATGTCGTATGCTGTAAAGCCCTCTTGAATTGAATTGAATTGGATTGTGAGTCATTGTCTTTCCTTCCCTTTATAGCATCCAGTCAAATATTCAGCGGTTAATGGCTGCATGTGATTTTCCAAATACAATCTGGAGTTTTTTTATCTAGTTGAGCTAAATGAGCTGTATGCTCCACTGGTTAGCTAATCACAGCTGCTCTACACTGCAGTCATACAGCGTTAACAACTGACAGTGGCCTCCTGACCCACGGTGGCAGAACAGCGTCATCACGGAAGCGTAGCACCCACCCTCAAGTCCGCCCCCGGCTGATTACATTTGTTGTTTTGTGGAAAAAAGTGTACATTAATCTCACTGTTGCCTGATATGCTGTGAACACACATTTTTTCTTCTTTCGATCACTTCTCCTCGTTAATATTTTATTTACTGATCTCTGTTGCTTTTCATTACTTGACATGATTTCACAGAGACACTAATCAGAGATTTTGCTTCTGTAATGTGCAACCAATTACTCTGAATTACCTTAGCACACAAGCTGCAACGCATGGCTCTGAGAGTTGTTTCTATTGGCTTTGTTGAATGAAACTGAAGAGCAGGTTTGGTGTGTGCACAGAGACAGACAGGGGAGGTGGGGACTGTGAGAAGGGAAGTTACTGTGGGTTTTCATGGACAACTTTAATGTGAGAGAACTAAATAAGTAAAGATATTAAATTGGTTTTGAAGGAAAGTGAAACCAAATATATAGGAGTAATTTTGTATCTCTCTCATCCTGCATCTAGCTAATAACTCCCAAATCCTGGATACAACCAGATCTGCTGGTTCCTGCCAGAATGATCTGTGCTTTACAGCCCAAACGGCAACAGAGAGCACTTTAATGGTGCTGAAATTTGTGCAACATGTGGTTCACAAGTAACATACCAGAAACAGGAGCGGGGGTGGGGTGTGGTGGAGGGGGGAGAGAGGCACTTCCTAAAAGTAAAATGGTGCACCGTCATGGTACAGAGGCTCCCTCTGAACACGAGGACTGCATCCTAAGAGTCGGTTGTTTGTTGCACACCGTGAGCCCAAGCTGTTAACTAGGCTTTATCGATTCAGTAATGACATTCCCGTCCACTCTATCTCCACAGGGTGCCCCACCCTAACTCAATCCAGATGAGCTCCATCATGTCATACTTGGAGGGGAACCAATCTTACATGACAGAAGTGGGTGGGTATTTCTATACTTCTGATAAAAATGGGGAGAGTAGGAAAAACATTTCTAAGGGGACACTCTATTAAAGAAAAGGCATGAGGCCTTTTCCACAGCTGTTTTGCACATTGGCCTGAATCAAGCGGCGCGGCTGGTAATGGAGTGATAGGCGGTGTGGAGGCTCGCTCCACTGAGGGCCATTTTACGCTTTTCAGGGTGTTGAAGAAGTACACTAGCAGGACCGCACACACTCTCAGCTTTTGCTGTTTGTTGCCCACAAACGCAGACACTGTCCAAACACGAAAAGAATCGAAGACAGGGAGGAATTGATTCATAAACATATGCTGGAGACTCCAAATTCAGCTGTGGAGAGTAACCTAACAACCCCTGAATAAATCTTGTTTTTGCTGACCTCCAGTGGTTTAAAGGGGACCTGTTATGCTTGTCCTTATTTTCTGTCATACATTGCAATGCTGGATGTCCATGTTAAATAAGGCCAAAGTTTCAAATAATGACTCAAACATATGTAGAGTAGTCCCTGTAAGCAAAAACCTCGGACTTCAGTCTGCGCTGAGCACTCTATTTCCAACTTTTTTTTCTATTATGGCTACAAGCTGACGTCAGCTCATGACCAATTTCCTTATATGGTCATTTGCTCCAGGCACACTACTGCAAGTTTACATTACCAAGCCTACACTGCTACATGTAGCTACATGCTTATGTCAGGGACACATGTAATTTTGTATCTTTGATCTTTTTAATCTTTGTTAATCTCTCCCTAATTTTGGCTCATATTCCTGGAGCATGTCTCGTTGCGTTTAGAAGCTTTCATTGGTGATTTTTCAGGGTATTTGCTGTCACAGTCATTCCGGCTACAGTGAAGGTGCAAAGATGTCGAAATGAGGATGACCCGGAAACAGAGACCAACCAGACCAGACTGGGCTTTTTCCGATGGGGGGCTTAAGGAGACAGGCGTTGCTGCTTCCATCAGTATTGGAGCATCACTCATCAGATGCTGAAATGCTCTGTAAAACCAAGCAACCTCCAGGGTTAAAAAATAAAGTCAACACAGAGGTGCCTAAAACTGCAGTTCCTCTAATGGCCACTTGAGGCTAGCTCCAAAAGCGTGTCAGTTCTCCTAGACCCCATGTTAAAATGCTCAACATAACAGGTTGGTACAAAATTGTTTTGATCTCTATAGCTAATTTCCCCTTTGATGACAAATGTGCGAATTTTTATATACTTCACTTGATTACACTTTTTAAAGGCTTAAAGTTAAGCTTAAGGGCGTGGCGGCTTTGAGTGACAGGATGTCTCCAGATAGTGCCCTTGGGTTCCCAGTCAGATCCACGCCCCACTCCTCCACAGCTCCACCCTCCAAATCCAAATACGGCCTTAACTGACTTCAAAAAGTTGGTGACGATGGCTATGTACATCATTTTTATGCAGTCTATGTGCAGAACTGAGTGAAACTGTACAGTCAGGTGATAATTCTTATCTCCCTATGAGCAATTCCTTTCACATTACACACAGTCATGCTATCCATTGTTGATAAAAAAAATAGCCTTAAAAAAGTCAGAGAGGTGAATGCATCGACTTAAGCACTGAGACTAAAATGACATTACAATGAGCACTGCATTATTTAACAATTTCCAGCTGACAGCGAGGAACAACATTGTTGAGGGAGCCAACTATTCAGACTATCATCACTGCTCAGAGGTCAGTGACATGCTTTTCTTTTCCATGACCGCTGTAGCTCCAGTTGATACAGTCCACACAGCAGCAGTCGGGTCAGAGCAGGCCTCTAACAGCTCAGCCTGCAAACACCTCCGACAGCTTGATGGGCTGCGTGGACTCGCTCTGTCCACCAGTTCCCACAATTTAACTGCCTGGCGTGCAAGAAAACTCATTACACGAACATGCACTTCAAAGTTCATTTGGATTCCTGAGCTTCACGCGCACTGATTGCCTCACTCCTACATTAGAGTCATGAGCAATACTAAAACAGGCTGTAAAATTACAATGTGACTGAAATGTTTAATGCAGTTTCTGGTGTTTGCTGTGCAGCGAAAGACTTAATGTTTCCTTTCTCCACAGCCAAGCCTTATTTCAATGCATGCTCCAGTGGTCGCTTTGCATTTACACTCAGCAGGGCTTTGTTCCAAACGCAGACACACATCTAGAATCACCTGTGTCACATGTGATTATGTGAGCAGATGGAGACACACTGTGCAAATCTGCAGCAAAGGTAGGAAAGCAGTGAAATGAGAAAGTCAATCAGCAACATCGTCAAATAGAAAGGACCAGGTTAAAGCAGCAAAGAGCTGCTTAGTGGCCCCCAGGGGCCCGGTACACCTCTGCTTGCTTCACTGCGCTCTGAATAAATTAAAAGCTTTGCGTCTCTCTCTCTCTGGCAGGGAAATAGACTTAAAGAGCTAAAACTCCATCAGTACTGCGTAGTAAAATAAATGGAAATGCTTTAGATTACAGCCCACAGCATATCGTTTACTTCCTCCAGAGTTACAGTGTAATCTTTTGTATGTTAGTGTGAGGTAATTTATGTTATGTTCATACTGTAGGTTACCCTGCAAATAAGCGTCCAGCAATGGCAGTAATGCTCACATTCACACCTGTGGGGAACCACTCATGCTCACTTTTACACCTTTGGCAAATTTAGGCTCACCAATTAACCTGCATGTCTTTGGACTGTGGGAGGAAGCCGGAAAAAACCCACGCTGACACGGGAAGAGCATGCAAACTCCACACAGAAGGGCTCTTCCACCCCAGGGTTCCACTGCACCACAGTGCGTACATTGCAGGTTGTGAAGCATCACTAAATGAAAAATACTATCATGCAACCAACAGTGTATGACCCTGATGAAAGCTACAAGCCAAAATGTCTCGACTCATAATGAAGTTGTTCTTCATAACAACATTTTAATGAGGTACCCTTTATAAAAGTTTGTGAGCTGTAATGACTTAAATGATGCTTAATAAAATAACTTCTTAACAAATAAAAGTGACAAAGAAAAGTGAAGCCGATGTGCAAGTGCCAAAAACTGCAATTCCTGCAATGGCCACTTGAGGCTGGCTCCATAAGTGAGTCAACCCTGTAGACCTCCATGTTAAAATGCCCAACTTTACAGAAAAAATAAACATTTTTACAGCCTGGTGCGAATGTGGTTTTGGTCTCTCTAGCTAATATCCTCTTTCATGACAACTGTAAGGAGGATGAATCTTTATATAGCTCACCTATTCGCATTTTATTGAGGTTTAAACTTACACATAATTAAGGGTGTTGCCATTTTGAGTGACAGGCTGCCTGCCGATAGTGTCCTCAGATTCTCGGCTCACACACAGCTCCACTGTCTCCTCCAAGTATATGGTATTTCTGGCTCCACAAATGGATTTTGGGGGTCAAACGGATCATTTGAGGGAAACTTCTGATGGACTTATGAGTAAGAGAGCAAGTGTTATCCTGGAGGAGGGTTTTCCACAACCTGGCAACCCAAAAGTTATCCTTGAGTACAGCTTAATAATGATATATAGAGTATTAGTGAAAGATCCAGTTACCATTTAATAAAATAATTAGTTAGTAAACCCTAAACAGTCTTGTTTAAAAATGGAAATCTCTCAGCATGAATCTGCTGTTTCTTGTTGTTTTTGTATGATGGAGGATTTCTACAACTGTGGCTATTTGACTTCATTGTGCCTGTGGGAGCGCTTAAAGTCAATTAATATATTAAACAATAAACAGCTTCACACAGGCATTAAAAAAAAACAAGACAACGACGCCAATGGCCTTCATTAGTCCGGCACATAAAACACCTAAACAGTAGGTTTCATGGAGCACTTTGACTTCTCCTGAGTAAAAGCTAAATAACAGACAATTATCTGCTGAGGTTAGTCAAGGTCCAAGAGTTCACTTCCAGTTTGCTCTGCTGCCAAACACTAAGACTCTATTAGTTCACACCTTGTAGTGCAATGAAACATGCTTGCACTAGTTTTACGGGTTTTGGCCAATGGTGCTCCGTGTCCACGCTGACCAGTAAAAACCTCAGAGTGCACAGTGGAAAGTCAAGGTAGTTGGCCCATGTGTGCAATCAGACAAAGACTGTCAGGATGGGAGAGATACAGGCTCCCACAGCTCACCGAGCACACAATAATGTCACACAGCGGAGAAATGAATCCATGGAAAAGACACATAATCCTCATTACAAAGGGGTTTGGCGTCTCTTTTTATGACACATGTGACTGGCGAACAATTATGTATTCTCTAATCCCATCAACCAGTCAGCAGCCAGCCTTCTGGAGGCTTAACCTTTGCAGTAATGATGGAATCTCCCGATCAAAACAGGAACATGTCAGGTTCCTCTCCCTCTCTCTGTGTCTCTCTCCTCCCCGCTCACACTCGCTGGCCTTATTACATTACATCAAGCACCAGTCTGACAAATTAGCACATGCATAGACCAGTACTGTATGTGGAGAACAATCACGTGTCTGATTGCACTTGAACAGGATAATAGTTTCTCATTTGATGTTGTCTTGCAGGATTGAATTTGTTTTATTATTATTTTTTTGGTTTCTATGGCCACAGATTATTTGAGACATTTCTTGTCAGAGTAATGGGGCTATCACTGAGTGCCTTGCTTTGTTTTAAGGTGGAGTGAAGAGGACAGAGAGAAGTGGAGAGGCTGGCTGCAATGGTGGAAAGAAGACTCAGTAAACAGTAACGCACTGACGAGCCTCTGCACGACATGAGGATATGTACTGTAAGTGTGCGCCGTCCCACACGTGCATCTCAAAATCTGTACCAAAATGCATGCATGAGTGTATAAGATGCGTGTGAGTATTGTCTGAAAAAAGGATGGGGTTCGCTCAGTGACCCCGCGCAGGGCTCCTCCAGCAGCTTGTCAGGGTTGGCGGCTCCTTCCCTGGGACCTTCTGGCTCTCTTATCCAAATTGCAGTCAAGCTTCAAAAATAAAGAGCCCCTGAGACCCATTCGCCTGAGCAGGCAAACCTCGCACCGACAATGCGTCACAAACTCCACATTGACACTTTCATGGCCGATTCTTTATTCTCTTTCTTCATTTCTTTCTTTTTTTATATATATATATTATTTTTTTTACCAGTGCTTTGACCTTTGGAGGATTTTCACAATTGTTTCCTGCCTCATTCTCTGTTTTCTTCTTCTCCATTTTCCCCCCATTATAGTTGTTTTGTTTTTCTGTTTCTCACTCTCGATTTCTATGGTGACAGTGCGCTTCCCAGGAATAATGGAGGCTGGGGGATTAGGAGGCGTGAAGGCGGATGGATGGCTTTCTCATAAATAGGTAGGAAACTCCTGGAGCTGGGTGGATGGGATCAGCAGATGTGTGACATGAGATCAGGCTCTAATTGGAGACTTTTCTATCACTCAGAGGGAACCGGGAAGCATTCACACAGGAGAAACACAGACGCCCCCTTGTACAGACCTTCATATCATCTCATCTAAACTGAGGGGCCGCTCTCAAACACCACTTATGAGGAATACACACGCTGCATGCACATATAAAAACACACGCATCTCCTAAGCTCCTACAGGTAATGACATCATCAGCTGCCACTTGCAGGCTTCATCACAGCAAGGCTCCACGCTGACAGGATCCCATCCAGTGCGGCTCCAAATGGCATGGGAACCCCACACACACCGCGAAAGCCTCAAGTCAAAACACATCAAAACACTAAGCACACACACAGGGGCAGCAGAACGGGAGGTCGGACAGAAACAAGCTCGGTGTGTTTACAGTCTGATTTGACTTGTTTGGAAGATAAGATTTGGGCTATTGGTGGGTTCACAGCGATGTTTCGTTGCAGTGTTCAGCAATTCTAACACGGTGTAATGAGGGAGTTGGATTTCGACAAGTGGTTTCATCAAAGAAAATGCCAACCTCTGTGGTACAGCACTCTTGGCCTTTAGAGAGTGAGAGACAGGGAGTGTAGTTGCTCAGTGTGTGTGCGTGTGTGTGTGTGTGTGTGTTTCTTAGAGCGCATTCGTGTGTTTGGGAGCCTGAAACATCCAGTGGCTGCTGCGCTCCATACTTGCCTGACCGCGGTAACCACAGGCGAGCCACAGCTAAGCCTCCAAAGCCAATTAAAATGTTATGAAGTGGAGTTCCCTTTATTTATTTATTTATTCCTCCTGGCGGGGAATAGCCAGACACTTACTGTAACTGCATAAAACTGGCTGCGAGCATCAGGCCTCCTCCTCCTCCTGCTGCTGCTGCTGCTGCCTGTGGGAAACGTGTGAGTGGAGGTCCCCCTGAGGCCTGGCGGGGCAGCCCAAACCTCCAGATTTTGAACAAGCTTTCTGACAGACTGACAGCAGAGCGGAGAAGGCGTACGAGGCCTGGCTTGCCATGAAGCAGACATCAGACAGAGGCTACAGGAAAGGCCCCACCGCTGCACTGAGACCGACCTATGCGCTGCATACCGAACATATTGCGCAGTGACGCATGGTGCGCTGACCACGTAACCCTGCGTAGTCAGAGCTAAAGCCTGTAAGCACCTGTGTGTGGATGTGTGCATTGTGCAGGAGGGGATCGCCTCCCTTATAAAAACATCCTGCAGGTCCAGCTGAACACACACCGGCGTCCCCAGCAGCCCTAGCTGCATGTACTGGGCTGCATGGCAAACACCCCAGGAACACACACTTCTTCAGGCCTCACACACATCCCCACCCTCGTCCCCCCAACTTCCCCAAGGGAACCACAACCATGCTTTTCCCAGGCTTTGCTCATATCGTGTGTCACAGGTGTTTAAGTAGAGAAACAGCGGCAAGGCTTCGGAAATACTCCCGCTGCCAGTCGCAGGCGTGAGGGAACATGCTTGATATTGCCTTGACAACATGTTTATTTCTTTGCTGTTTTGCCTTCGCCTCGACAAAATGCCTCTCCCTGGAGTTCGCTGCATAAGTCCATGTACAACACCAACACCCTGCAGATGACAAGGCATCACCTGAAGTAATACCCAAGTCCTGATGTAATCCTCCTGGCCTCGCTCTGCAGCACGAGCATGTCTCTGTTGCCTGCGTGTGTGTGTGTGTGTGTGTGTGTGTGTGTGTCTGAACAAGAGGAAGAGCTCTTTCTTATTTCTTACCCTGTGGTTAACAGTGTGTGTGTGTGCGTGTGTGTGTGTGTGTGTGTGTGTGTGCATGTGTGTGTGTGTACGTGTGTATCTCCTGCACTGCAACAGGAGGGATTACAGGTGATTGTGTCCACTGTCTTGTCGGAGGAAAAAACTGCAGAGAAATGTCTCCTTTGTCTTTCTCTCTTCTCCCTCTCACACACACACACACAATCCTTCAGGGCACCTCCACCTCCTGACAGAGGAATGTTTTTCTCGCTCACCCATCAACACGGGGGGAAATTGTCCATGCACGCGCGTGTGTGTATGTGTGCAGGCTCAGGAGAGACAGCTTGGAGAATACCTGTGAGTAGGAAGACAATATCTCATGTCTTAGCAGGTTGAGGAGACAAAGTAAACAGCGAGCAACATGACAACCTGTTCCTAGATCAGACGGAAAGTTCCACTGCACACACATCGTTTTCCATCAGTTAATCTAGATCGCTATCAAAAAAGATCAGATTTTCAGTCATTACCGCTCCCCTTGATATGAAAGATGCATAGCATGGAAAAAGCAGCTGCAGCCCAAATTACAATGGAGAACCTTATTTTTTTCCACATGCAATTGCTGAAAAGACACGCAGCTTTGTTTCATCTTTTCAATCACACATCACATTGTGTTTTCTGGTAACCACTAGAGGCCGTAGTTTGCTCTAAAGTACAATTTGTCAAAACAAAACACACACGCCCAAGGACGAGGTTATGAGAGGGATGCTCTGAAAGGAATGAAGGAATTCAGACTGCATATTTGGAAAGAGAAATCCAGCCTGAGCAGGATGCTCTGTCCTCCGCTGGGTGAAGAATGACGATGTTAATGGTGCTCTTGTGGGATGATGGATGTGTGAAGAGTTGTGCTTCTCCAGGGTCCAGGAGGTGTGCTTCCTCACTCTCCAAATCCTCCCCAGCCCTTTGATATCATGTCTTCCCTGCAAGCGTGTTCGACCCTGGCAAGAACAACAACACTTATCCTCCCCTCTGGAAGGAGTGGGAATACTTGTATTTGTCAAAATGGTGGAAACATGGAAGCCAGAGAGAGAATGATTCCCACAGATTTGAGGTGCAACCTTGAAGAAACACTCCTGCAGAAACCAGAGTGGATGAGTGAACTGCATGAGCATGTGTATATTCGTGTGTCAATAAAGATACCGCTGATGAGAAACAGTCGGTGTCTGAGGAAAAGTGATGGATTGTAAAAGTGTCTGAAGGAGGAGGGAGTTCTTTGGGCTTTGGGAGGAATTAAAAGAGACTCATGTCCTCCAAAAACAGCTAACAGGAAATACCGCAAAGACATAAAGTTGTGTGAGGAGCTGAGAGGCTTCATGTATAATTTTCTCTGCCTTGTCCACTTTTGATTTAAAGTTTCTTGGATATGCAGAGAATCCCCAACAAGCAAGAAGCTTTTTTTTATCTGAATATAGAGCTAAACCTTGCGCCTGAACTTTGACTTATTTCCCATAAATAAAGATAGATACCCATGGCAAAGCAGATATAACAGCTCATATTTTCTTCATAATTATCAAAGGGGGCTGCAGAGTGCACCAGGGTAACAGGAGGGGGGCGTAATTCACTTCGAAGCAGTTCATGCAGACCATCTCATATCACCAAACCTCTTTGATCTCCTGTGGTAAAAGACGAGAGGTTTTTCCTCTTCTTGAAAAAACAAACAGTGGCATTCTTTCCAATCGAGTCTACTGTATGTGCAGACGCATATTTGTTTTCCCTTTTCCTGCTTTTCCCCCCCCAATCCCAATCAATTCCTGATGGAATTACTGCATTATTCCATGGAAACTGCCTAACATGAGCAGGTGTTTCAGACTCTCGAGCTGATTGCCAGACAGAGCAGGCCGGGGTGCAGCTGACTGTTAGCGCTAATGTGAAGTGACAGGGCCTCTGAAGCCGGGGAAAGAATAGAGGATCATTCTACTTTCCAGAGCTGCTCTAAGAGTTATCAGGTTAACCGCAGGTTAAACACAAATCAGAGAAAACACTTAGATTCAACATTAATTGTTTTTCTACTTGACAAGTTCAACTGCCGTTGATTAAATGGCACCGCATTTCATTGCTAAATACTAGAAGAAATACTATCAAAAAAACTACACGTCCACAAATACACAAAATATAAATGTATAGCCTCAACTGTGTATCATATTATTCATTTTGAACAGATGAAACACTTTATGCAGGGCTAAATCATAAGGAGGTGAACATTCTTGGAGGCTGCAATAATAAAGTAAGATATATTAGTGATATTTCATCCCTGGGTATACTGTACTGACGAAAGTATAATTTGTCAAGATAATGCTTTTTATAGGGCATAAATTAATGATGGATGCTGCTTCTCCTTCATGTGTAATGCAGCCTCTGTGGCGCACATTTATCTGTTTTATGAGCATTGCAAAATATTCACAAATCATATGTCAACCAAGAGCTGTTTTTCACTTTGTATTCTTTCCTGTTACTTATTTTTCGGTTTGACTCTTCTTTTATACGACAATGTCAGAGACGTGAGAATATCCACTTTGATTTAACATCCGCCCCAGTGCAGCAGGTGTTTTTGAAAGCAGAGAGACACTCCATAAATCCAATGAAGAACATGTTCACAGGCAAACAAAATGTCATCAATCCGACCATCTACCAGGTTTTCGATCGAAAACAGAAACCAGCAGGAATCTTGCCCACATCTGTTTCTTGTGACGCCAACGGACAAAAGTCATGAAATCACTCACTAGAGAGGCAGGGAGGGACGGAGGGGAGAGAAAGAAACAAGAGTCAAGGTGGTTTCAATTAAAGAGCTATAGATAACCCTTCATTTATTTGAGGCTTGGCCTCTAAGAACAAACGTTAAATTCACACCACTGGCTAATAGAGTCTTCCTTAATGAAAGCAGATACCTCTATCAGTCCTGGACATCATCAGCTGCTGGCTGTTTTTAGCCAAGTATCCAGCCATGCTGACAGGATGAAGGGTAAACACTGGGGAGGGCGCACGCAAGGCCCGAACCTGTACTCCCTGGGTTGAACCTCTGACAGAGAATAACTGAACGACTGCCACGGCAGCCTGGACGAGGAACAGAGAGAGGACCACATCTGTTAGGATCATGACTGGGCCGATCCACACCGAGTCTGTGCCCCTACGCACGAGCTGAGACTAAAAGCAAAAAATGAGAGCCACCTTCAGACTTCTTCCACACCTCGCCCCCTCATCCCAGCCCATCCAGTTCAAATAATCCTGCATTCATCCCCCCAAAACATGATACCCCCCAATAAAAGCCATGCTGTTTTTAAATCTTACTGACTGGTCACCCTGTCTGAACAATAGCACCTAATATTGCACCACGGAGCAGTCTGCTAAAAGACGACAGCACCGCTCTGTTTAACTTTTTGTCAGCGTTTTAATATTCCGAGGCGGAGAACGTATGAGTGAAACCTTATGGGCCAGGTGCATCCGCAGAGCAGCGTCAGACTCTCTGATTGAGACACAGAGAGAGGAGGCAGACAATAGACAGGCTTTGTGAGGACAATGAAAAATCCATGTGTCCATGTGGGCATTTCCAGACCCTGGGGTCAGAGATGTAAAATTTCATAATACAGTGATCACTCGGCAAAACCTAAACAAACCTGTGATTTTAACATTGCTGCTCTCCACCTTCTCTGGAAAATGGCTTATGTCTGGGCCTCTGGAATGTGTTTATAGACGGCAGTCCACCTGACAAAACCATCGCCAGATATATTAACTACTGTCACCAGTCACTTCAAAGGTTATGCTCATATCTTCCGAAGAAGCTGCCGCTGTGTGTGTTCCATCTCCATCAACCTAATACTGAATTCAAGAAAAGGAAATGTACTCATTACCCCCAGGCCTATTTCCTCTGTTTCCCACAACTTATCAAAGTCACACACTGTCAATAATTCTCTTTGTTGTTACCTGACTGTTCATTAATCCCCTCCCCAGAACAGCGATTGTCTACTCACATCTCACCAACCATAACCGGGCGGCGACTACCCATTGTTTTAATGGCCCATTAGTCCGAAACCACAGTTGTCAGAAAGTGCCCATTGGACCCAAAGCCCATTTGTCTAACAGCCCGTTATCCCGAAAACAAATGCCCACTGCGCCGAAGGCCCATTGCTCTGAAAATACACACTCTCCTAAACTCTCCCTCTGATTGGCTTTGCCCATTGCCTTTGTTGGTTGGGTTGGTTGGGTTTGGGCGTGAGGAATGAGAGTGGTTAGGGTCAGGGTAAGCCAATCAGAGGGTAGACGATGCCTTCGTCATACTAGGTAAAAAATGTCGCCCAGGTGCAACGGAAAGAGGCTCAGCTGCCAGACCTCACTGTTTAATCACTATTTAATCAACAATCCGTCTTCCCTGGTCGGCATTGTGCAGCATTCCAGGCAGCAGTGACATCAGTGTGGTGGTGAAGGCTTAATGCACGAACACCTCTTTCCAACCGGATTCGATGGCAACAAGCAAACATCTGATTGTTTCAGTTTTCGCATTGAAGATGTCCTAACCTGCTCCATGCATCAGCAAACAGGCAAAGCAACGTGTCGCGTGTTTGAAAAACTGCTCGCCCTGGCTGTATTTTTGCAAAGTTTTGTGCACTTGCTCCACCTCCAAGCTATTTTTGTTGGTCAAAATTAACCCTGATGACCTGAGTCAGCAGTCAAAATGGATGGAGAGAGACTCATTTACGAGGTTGAGAAGCGGCACATCTTACAGGCTATGATCCACGCCACTCAAATCACAAAAATTAATCATTCTAGCTGAGTAAAATATTAAACCTTAAGAAAATTAGGCTATGTTAATACATATCTGCATAGGGGGAAATCACAACGGCGCCAAAAAAACCCCCATTTCATCCCCTTTTACTCACTTGCTGTTTGTTAGGAAGGGGTGCCAGAAGAAGAAACTACTCCTGTTTGATCATAAACGCACATGGGTAATTGTTTGACAGATAGGAGGTCTGGATGTGAGCTCAGCCATAGATGCTCCCAGTCAACCGAGGTAAAGAAGGTGTGAAACATTAGGCATGGCCAACTGATTATAGCTGATGAATCTTTCTAACTGCAAGGAGAAAGTGTATTTTTGGAGCACTGGGCGTTTATTTTCAGTATAATGGGCTGTCAGACAAATGGGCTTTCAGTCCAATGGGACATTAATCGGAGTATTGGGGTTTCAGAATAATGGGCTGCTCGGAACAATAGCACAGCACCAACCGCACATGGCAAGCCTGTCGAGCTTTGGATTTTTAAGCATTGTGCGTTGTGCATAAGACTGTTAAAAGAGCAATTAAAAGTTTAGAGGGCAGTGTCGTTTTGTTAGCCTTTCCAAAACCAAACACACCAGAACAAAAGGACATAAGTGTAACTAATTAATTAAACAGTGTATTTATCTGCTCATGAGCTACAATCCTTAGTATATCCAACGAACTAGCTTACCGACTACAGTATCATTACTAAGTGTTACCAAGGCCAAGAGGCACATCATTGAATAACAAGGTCACTATCAGGTCATTTTCTGGGTTATGTTATGACATAAAAAGCACCGCTCACGACTAACACAACAAGAGAATTTTGCTGTTCATGGATGCTATCAGAATTTAGGCTAATGTTAGCAGCTAACCAAGTAAAAGACTGATCTTAGCTGCTACATGTTATCATACTTACAATACTAAGATACTTTACTTCAACATGATATCATGTATGTAGTTGTCAAGTGTATATGTAAGACTTCTTTAACAAAATTCTTGTTTTAAAACAATCTAGCTGGAAATATTAAAAAGTCAGCCAGTTTTTAACAAGTTCGTGGAGCTAACTTTAGCTTAATTAAGTGGCTAGCTACAGCTTATAAAAGTAAAATTTATCATTTCAGTCAAGGGTTGTATAAAAGAAGTGGACCTGGCCAGGGTGAGGTCACTTGTTGATTTGTGGTCTACCGTTTTGAGGCCTCAATTTCGGCATTTTGGTCGTCGCCATCTTGTTTTTTTTGCTTTGTTTGGAGACAGAATGACCCTACTTGGATGAGAGGCTGGAGCTGAGTGAGGGGTGGATCTGACATACGCATTGTCAATGATGTATTGCTACACCTTTATCCTGATTGATGTGTCTTCTTGGTAGCGACTTGTCAATCATAAGGTAGCCACGCCCTAAAGCATGCCCTGCTTTATCATGTATTTTACTCTAAATGGGACCTTAATTTACAAAATTAACATCCTGCTGTGATGGAGAAGACTCGAAAGTAGCAATTGAGACCATAAACTAATTAGGAAAATGTTTACTGAGGCAATAAATCAAGTGAGAAGTAGGGTCATTTTCTCTGTGACCTTTGTACAATCCGACTTCTTTTTGCAGCAGATGGAGTCGCCCCTGATGGCCATTAGAAAGAATGCAGGTGAAAGGCATTTCAACACTGACTTCACATTTCAGACCTTGACGTTACGTCCACTTCTTTTATACAGTCTATGATTTCAGCCAGTAAAATCAGTGGTCGACGGCTAGAAATGAGAAACCTGCACGTCGTGCTTTTGTCCTTGACCTATGTTGGAATTGAAGGGCCAAATCTTTAAAAGCTTGACAGTCAGGGGGTGAAGTTTAAGTATTAGTGAATTACACACTGACTCTGGGAAACAAGTTATGCAAATTGAATTTGCAAGTAGTAAATACAAGTAAACGTTAACCAAACAGTTGTTTCATCAACACTCTTTGTCCCATTTTCTCTCAGTCTCTTTAGCTCTCTGATGGCAGTTTGTAAGAAACACATCACTCTGAGGCGCAAAGGTCTATTTCTGTCCCTCTCTTTATATACAAAGCCGCCTGCAAGTCCTCTATGAAATGCAGCTGTTGCCTTTACTAGAGCTGAGAGACTGTGATAATTAATAACCTCACTAGTGCTTCACACGCAAAAGCCAATAAGAGCATGTTTAAAGTCAAAATACACACAATGCCATGACAAATAGTTCCATATTTCATCCATGAAGTTGTTGTTTTGGTCCGCTCATGGTCCTCCTATCCAATCTGGTGTGGCTGGCAGCGGGCTGATGTTGTGTACTCTTTGATATTGATTTGTTCTAACTTTTTGGAAACATCAAATCAAGTCGATGATATCAGAGGATGATTTAAGCAGGATCCTGTCAGACTTTCATAACGTGAAAAGGGCGGAGAGACCAATTAGCCACTTGTGGACATGAGTGTCCTTTTTAAGTTTGGAAAAGCAAATGTGCGCGCACACGCAAGCAGGCAACAAGCAGAAAACATACACATGTACCTCATCTCTCTGTGACTTAAATTAGAGTGTGACTCGCTGTTCAAAGGAAACTGCTGCTGTCTTTTCCCACTGACAGATTTGAACCTGCGCCCCCTGGAACCACAAAGGGCGTTCAGAGTGAAGGTTTGATTCCAACTCTGGATTGTAAAATAGACTAAAGATGTGAGCAAAAGTCTTTTAACCTCAGAGAGGAGGCCAAGCGGGCAGCGCTGTTTAAAACAGGCATTCACTACTTAACAGTCTTAAATATTTGCCCAGTAGAATCACACATCAGGTCACACTTTAATAGTTCAATATAGGCCTATTGGGAAATACACTTACCTCATGTTTGTATGGTTAGCTTAGCTTAGCATAAAGACTTGAAACGGAGAAACAGCTGGCCTGGCTCTCTCTAATGGTGGCAAGTTCTGTTGGTTGCTAAATTTATCTATTTGATCTGATCCCAGGAAGAATTCTGATGCCAAATCTTATCGTCAGCCAAAAGTTACACACAAGGAACATAACTCTTTTTCTCACAAATATATGCAATAAAGTTCACTCTCATGATCTCTTGATTTATTTGCACAGTGACATTTTGTTTTGGCTCAAAGTGTATATAGTTTAATATTAGTTTATTTTTGGTGAGATATTTTTAAGAATCATTTTTTATCTCACCAACTCAATTCTTTTTAACCATTTAAAATAATAATTTACCTATAAAGTGACCATTTGTACAATCACAATCAACAGCTAAACATCAGAACATCTGTTCACAACTCTAAAACTATGCATGCAGTGTAATCCAAGTTCAGTACCTCCAAAACCGATGTATTCTCATAGAACAGTTTGCATGACATCCTACACCTAACACCCCACAAATGGCGTTATGTCCTTAACATACAGTTATGACTTAGGCTAGTAAAGTTACTGTAGTTATGTTTAGGAAAAGACACATGGTGAGGAAGCACCTTAAAATGACACGGTTCCGAACACACGACTCTGGGTTTTTGTGATCCATCCACCACCCTAACTGCCTCCTTACAAGACTGCATCGGAGCACTTCCTGGTTTACTCTCATCAGCGCATTGGTCACATGATTGCAGCCTTTCAATACGTGGAATATGTAAAAATTGGGCGCATTATTTTTTGTAGGGAATCGCATGAACAGTTTGCGAGAACAGCCTCCCCAGACACATTTATATTTGCTAAAACACCTCAGCCTATGAGCATGCCCTCAGTGTGCCTGAGTATGAGCGTGCATATGAGCTCAAAGGCACGCGCCTGCCCAGGAACACTACTCTGCCAGGCATAAAACTGTTTGTACTAACGTGATGTTGTGGTGAAAATACATGAATTGGTACATACTGACATACAACTGGATAGATGAGACTTAAATTATATCACACGAGTTGTGTCAGAGTTTGTAAAGGGATGTTTTGATATAATTTTGCGAGCCCTGTCTCACTCCAAAGTTGTCGAAATCCGGTGCTTGGCAGTGACTTGCAGCTTCAGAAACCCCCCAAAAAAAGGTGTCCTTTAACATTGGGAATGATATTTGCCATTATAGTATAACAGTGCCCGGCAGCTTCAGGGGGAACCGCGGTGGGACAAGGATGAAAGTTATCCAAAATAAGAGAGACGTAATGTATGTAAACATTAAAATTCCTGTGAAAACCAAAGTGTATCTTGAAAGAAGACGATGCATGTAACAGGCAGAACTGGTGTCCCAGAACGTCACCAACCAACGCACCCAGGGTACCTTGCACGTTGTATGTGGACGTGGAAAGTCCACGACCAAAACGTCAATATGTGACGAGGTTGGAGTGAGAGTGTGTTGGTTTTGTTGTTGTTAAACGTGGCCCCCATTTACTTTAATTCATAAAGATCCATTCAACGTAGAGGCATTCGAGAAAAACAACTTCTTCCCAAACTCAACGTAACACTGGTTGAGTAATTTATATACAAATGGTTATTTGTGGGCGAAGTGTTCCTTTAATGCAGTTTTTTTGTTATGTTACCTGTGCAAATAAAGAACTTAACTAAACTTTTTTTCTGTTAAGCATGGCTTGATCCTAAATTCCATGAACAATCTAACCCTCTTGAACTCTCCACCAAAGCAACAGTGCACCATTAAGACACTGTTCAAAGCAAAATGGAAAATCGGAACAACCGCCAGGTAAACCAAAGAGCCTTTGTTTCACCACCGTGTGTCTGATAACTACTTTTATCTTTGCCCACATTTTTCCTCTCCTAATCCCCTGCACGTCAACTCAAACAAGGAAATGAAAACTCCTATTTGATTCCATAAATCCATTTGGCACGTAAACAAGGCCTTCTCTCAGTGTGTGATCCCAGAGAGAGGCAGTGCCTCATCAAATTACCCCAGCTATTCATATCTGCTGACCCTCTACTGGAAAGATTTAGGCAGAAACCAATCCCATCTTTCCTCAGCAATCTTCAGTCTCTCTTAATTGTCCACTGGTTAACTACTGGATTAAATAGCATCAGACGTACAGCCAGCAGGAGTGAGGCTTTCTGAATGTAGACTAACTCTAATAAAAATCACCTCTTCTCTTTGACAGTCTTTGAACTTTAGTCTTGAATATTTTGTGTCTTTGTCCTCATCTCTCTGTACATTACTGTCTAATCCCCATCACTGCTGTTTCCCAGTTGTGCTGCATAAAACCTAATATCATCATCCAGAGGGAGGCACAAAATTTAATCAGGGATTACAGCCCCTGTTTATTGAGATTAGTGTCTCTAATCGAAGGAGAAGAAAGATGCTCTTAATGCAAACTAAACAGCAATTTTCCATCTGTCTGGTTAGGACAAATTATAGATCTGCAAAGCTCAACCGAACTTTACAAGATACCCCAGACTGATGTTTCTTTCAATGTAGTTAAGGCCTTTTGATTTTTAAACCAAACAATTTGTTCATCTTGAAGAAAATTTCCATTGTTGGCCTTCCTGAGCCGGCGACGCCTAGTTGCTGCTCCCCAGAGTAGAAACACAATCAACCGATGTTGTCCAAAGGTAATCAATGAAATTACTGCGCATGTCATTTCTCATAACAAGTAAGAAGTAAGGGGGACAAGTAGCCACGAAACAAGCACCCCAGTGTCTCTGCAATAGCAACGAGCAAACATCATCTCAGCTTGGCTCTGCTTGCTGACTCAGAAATTGATTACCCTGTGTTTTACAAGAAAAATAAATTTCCAATGAGTACAGAGTCAGACAGACATGAATCAGTATGTCTGCAATGGGCGCATTTTTTTAAGTGCTTATCATTTCTTAATAATGGACCACAGGGACGGAGCAGCCAGAAGGCTTTGGAAGACTTTCTTTTTTGGGGGAGTTGCACGGTGCTGCTGAGTTTGAGGACAGCGGGTGCATCCTGGTGTCCTGCAGAGCTGAAGTTTCCTCTTGCTCAGAAAATTTATTACCTTACTTCAAGCGACCAGCAGCTTAGCACTGCGTTACTGCCTCATTCATGTTGCAGACTGACAGCAAACGGAAAATCATATCTGGTTCAAATAGCGTCACGATATTGTGAGGCCTGATGTTAAAAATTGTGTGTAATCAGTGCTTTGGCATCGCTGCAACTGGCCAAAAGCAAAGCACGAACATGTCGTTGTTGTTAATCACATGAAACTTAACAAACTGAATACAAGATGGCATTTGTGTTTGTTTGGCTGCAAACACCTAGATTGATTAAGCCTTTGTATGAGAGTCGAACAACAGGTGTCTTTGTGCATATAAGGCTGCAGCGGGCAGAGAGCGGCCGGCGCTTAGGGTTTCACTCTTTGAAACTGATATGGGTGAGCTGCTTTTCTCAGGCCTAACCCCAAATCTGCCGTTGATGGACAGACCACCCAACTCTCAGCTCTTATAGGCGCACAGTGGGGCCGCTCGCAGCAAAGGCAGCCTCCTGTCATTCTCCTTTGGGAAGGAAATGGATCAGCCGACTGTTTGTCAAGTACACTGTCAGGGTCTCCTTCGCAATCAAACGGCCAGATTTCCTAAACAACGGCATTACACTAATGGATACCTCTGGAATACATGCAGTGCTTTACAAACCCAAACCTTTACATCAGTCTTAAGATGACTTAAAATGTGACAGCAGCAGCACCAACAGAAAAAAAGTCCCTTTCCTCGCTCTTTGTTGAAGCACAGAAAGGTATGTTGTAGGAAAAATAGGACAGTGTGATCAGAAAAAGTAGAATCCCGGAAGATAAATGACATTTTTATGTTGATCTGTCCCCTTCGCCTCTCCAGTGAAGTCTCTGTCTCACTTTATTGTGGGACTTTATATGAGGTTTCTGCCCTGTATTCTGATCAGAATAAAGATTCCCCTAGGACGTTGCAGTGCCAGAATCGAGGATGCCAGAGCCATTGGTCAGAGGCGGAGGGCCGGGGGTTAGCCTCGCTGGGCTGCTCAACTGACAGCACTTCGTCGCCAAAAGTGGACTCAGACTGAGACAAAAGATTCACACCCATCCTTTTCTCTCCAGAAGGATCCCTTCCCTAAAGTCTTCCTGAACAGTCACAAGGCGAACAAACCCACCAAGTACCCTTGGGTTTGGTTTGTATTCTGCTTGTTCCTAAATAATTTTTTGTACATTTACAGCAAATGATCACATATACTGGAGGAAAACATATTAACAGGAAGGTGGGAACTTAGTTGTGGTGTCCCCCCTCCTCTTCTTTCCCTCAATAACATGAGGAAAGACTCGAGAACAGCCAAATGTTGAGTCAAATCCTGAGCCAAAAATGAGCCGCTTTACCTCTTGTCCTGGCACATCACACCCACTATCTTCTTGGACACAAACTCTCCATCTATCTCTCTCCAAGATCTTTTTTTTTCTGTCAGGAGACATGTTGCTACATACGTACTCGCACTGCGCGCCCAGTTTGCGAAAGGATACAAGTCGTGTTTGGCTGGTGAAGGGGGCAACCCTGTTTAAGTCCAAATCCTAAACATATGTTCCCCCCGTCGCTGGATGAGATCTGAGATACTGATAATTACTTTCATGGCTTTTCTGGGGTGAGCTCTTATAAGGGAACCCCTCCCCAATTAAACTGAGGCCCCATGTGTCTCTCCAATCAATAAAATGGGAACCGGATCGAATGGCTCGGCCAACAAACAACACTATGTAAGCTACACAAATTAAAACCTATCCTCGAGAGGGAAAAACACAATAGCTGGCCTCTAGTTTTTATCAAAATAAGTATATAATCCATGTGCTTATAAAAGCGTGAAATGTTACAAATATTTCAAGAGGTCAGCTTTAACTTTCCTACAGTAATCTCTGCTGTGACATAAATCAGTCTATTGCCACATAAATCATACAGCATATTAAACAATGTGGGTTAAGAAAAAATTAAGCCAATGATTAATTTTTCTGCGGACATTTTTGTCAAAACGCTTACTTCATCCTACACTTTGTTCATTACTGAAACACATCTGGCTGACAGGTGCCCCGTCTGTTAAACGTTGAGTAATTTCATTCCAGCAAAGAGGAGCAAATGGAGAGGAGTGGAGGATAAGGTACTCTATCTTCTATCTGTGATGACATCAGGGCTCAGAGAGCTTGTTAGAGATGGAGAGTTAGTGCGGCGTTGCTCGGTTTCTACAGACAGTAATCCAGCCCGCCGCTGTCAGTGCCCTTTCAAAGCACTGATTACTCCATTTCCAAGGGCCTAATCTCTGTAAACAATCTCTGTTTTCATTATCTTTTAAACTGATTAGCCCTATGAATATAACTTTCCAGCGCTGGACTCAGACAGAAAAAAGCCCTGCCATATTGATGCCAGCTGTAGCTGCATGACCTTACAAGAGAAATAAAGCTGCGATACAAACACAGATAGAGGAGTGGACTGGGGAGGAACATATGTGACTAAGACGTGCTTGAGAAGTATGACAGGCATCGGATAAAAAAAGATTTCCTGGGGGAAAATCCTTAACCTGCTTGTGGTTTTGCACAATTTGCAGCTGGATATTATAGTCAAAACCTGGGAATAAACAAAGTCTCGACCGTTTTCTATCAGACTAGATTGACAGTTACGACTGAAGAGGTTTTACTGGTTGCTTTTACGACTATACATTACATTCAATCGCAGTGTTTGGACATGCGAATATTAAAACAAAATCTTGATTGATTCCTCTCTTATCTCGGTCTGTCTTTCTATCTCGATGTCCTTCGTGCCATTGGAAATTAAACATTGCTTTCCACCCCATCCTTTTTCTCTCCCCTCTTTCTGGACAAAGTGAGGTAACGCTTGCCAGCACATGTCTCCATCTGTTAACAAACACTTCCAATATGTTGAGAACAACATCTTGGCCCTCGGTCTCCTCCATCAGGATGTGATGAACGCAGTGCACCTGTCTCAGCCTCCAGCCTTGTTTCTGGCAGCGGAGAGACTGTCTCAACCTAACAACTATTCGCCCCCATGACATCAAAGACGGGGAAGTTGAAGACTTCAGATGAAAACAGTGGGTTTCTGTGCTTTCTTTTCCATTTTAGCCTCCCAATACAAATCATCAACAGTGAACCCGCTGCCCCCATTAGTTCATTTGGCGTTTCCTCATTTGCCAAAAATCACTTTAAGTCAATTAAAATGTCTCTGGTGGAGGAACTGTTTAATGTCAATGAGCACGCGAAAGACATGCCTTCTGTTAATCCTATTTGGTAAACAAACTTTAAGCATTCACATGCACAGTTCCACACAATCACCCCAAACTGTAAATCACTCTAGACAGTAAATTACCTCCTCTAATATACCAGATCTGAGTATTCACTTAAGTCAACAACCGAGGGGAGAAAAACAGCAAAACTACGTCAGAAGCTGAAGCGGCCTTGATTACAGAAACTGAGAAAGAACTCATCCAATCACGCCAGGAGAGTCAGCGAGTTGGACTCTGCCTTTGTGTCGTGACACGGAGGAATGTTTAAGAATGGAGGCAAAAAAAAAAAAGGACGACCTGCGTCACCCGGCTCTGAACTCCCCACTTTAATTAACTAATGTATCTCCATTTGTCATAGCGTGACATTGCATGATTCTGAGGCAATCTGAGATGTTGGCTGGGCTATGAAAGGGGAAAACATCAGCACCCTCTACTGACGAGCGGGCCAGCTTCAGGGCCCCAGCGGACTTTGATTTCATTTCCTTTCGTTTACATGAGGGTTGCTTGTCTAATTATCATCTTATGATAATGCTGCCACTGAGCTGCCTGCTAATGAGGACCAGATCTGTCCTCTGAGCTCGAAAACTCTGTGCTGTTTTGCATCATTTAAGTCATTGTGGCTGTTATTAAACCCTGAGGATTATGAAAGTGACAATGAAGGCAACAAAAAGTGTCAGAACCACACAGGGGCTACACATTTAGGAGTTTGTCTCAAATAAGTGGATAAACACAAGCTACCCATAGACCAGCTTCTTTCACTGTTTCTGACAACCACAATTTGGCTCCTGTTCTTAGGGAGTGTGCACAAATTCTTAGAGGGAGGGATGGGTCAGAAACAAGGTTACTACAGGTCAGTTGAATAAGACCAGAAAAATAAAACTAGAAAAAAATAGACTTTAGAAAAAATGAAAACTAGCTGAAACTGTATTCTGTATTACAAAACAAACTAAAATGAAATAAAAAATATACAGAAAATGTCTCAAGTTTTATTCATTCACTCATTCATTTTCTGTAACTGCTTATCCCATTAGGGATTGCAGGGGAATGGAGCCTATCCCAGCTGACACTAGGCGAGAGGCAGGGTACACCCTGGACAGGTCGCAAGACTATGACAGCGCTGCCACACAGAGACAGACAACCATTCACGCTCACGTTCACACCTACGGGCAATTTAAGCCCCATTTCCACTGAGCAGTACGGAACAGTTCAGTGCGCTTGAAAAGTTGTGGATGGTGCCAATGGGACCCTTCTATACCGTCCCAATTTTTGGTCCCCCCTCTGTTGGGGTACCTAGCACACAGATCTGGTACTAAAAGGTGGAGCTGTGAACACTGCAGTCCGTTGATTGGTCAATAGCGGACGGTCACTCTGCTCAGAGTTGTGGCTGGTTTTGAGGCTCATGTAACCACTGTTCAGACCGTGGAGAGTTTTATTACTGTAACTATAAAATGAAAGGATGTTTTGCCGCCTCTGCTGGAGTCGGAGAAAAAAATAACTTAATTCCCAGCGACTTTTAAGGTGGAATGTTAACTTGTAATGGTACTGAATACATGAGGTGAAAACATGAATCAATCAACACACCTTAAATATTCCATACGACAACTTTGACTATTACTTGATATACAGTTATACCCCCGCCTACATTTAAGGGTACTGTTTGCGGTGGAAACGCTAAGCGGACCTAGGGTCTAGGTACCATGTCTGAAGGGTTACTTTTGGTTCCAAAGTGTTGGGGATTTAGAGTCACCAGGTAGTCTAACCTGCATGTCTTCGCACTGTGGGAGGAAGCCAGAGAACCCGGAGAAAAACCCACGCTGACACGGGGAGTACACGCAAACTCCATATGGAGGGGCTCCTCCACCCTGGGGTTTGAACCCCCTAACCTGAGTTCAAGCCAGGTGAGGTGACACTGCTAACCACTGTATCACCGTGCCACCCTTTAAACTATAAAACTATAATAACTCTGGTCAGAAAATGGGAAGGGTTAAATCTTTTTGGGTTTTGCCGAGGGGAGGATGGTCTACACCTTTCCATGGAGGTGGTGACATTCTTTTAACTTTTTCTAATTCCAGATTTATTTAATTCTTCTCTTGTGAGATTTATTGCAAAATGTTAAAAAGTGACATGCCCACCATTAGCATATAAGGGTTTAATTGGGTTATCCTAAATTCCTGATCCACCTTTAGTGATCAGTGGTGAAAATAACCTTAAAGTATATCTTTAAGGGGAACATGTTGCATTTCTTTCTCTTACTGAAGGGGAGGGTCCAAAGAAAAATTTATTAACATTGGGGAGGGCCTTCCTTTTTTTAAAAGCCCTTCTCCCAACTCCCTACTCCTATAATTTTTGTACAGTCCCTTAAGTACTCTGAACTTGATAGATGAGTTAAATAAAATTAAATAAATGACTTTAACAAATGACTCTCCTCCAGCTATGCACATATCAAAGGCCACGCTGGCTAAAATAGAAGTGCAAAGCATTTTACATCACCTCACAAGATTAGTGAGAAAGCAAATATAAACTCTGATTCCAGGAATGGTTATCATTATAAATCCTTCCCTCCCACATCTGCTTGGACTAGAGGGGACAATAAGTCAGCGGAGCAGCAGGTAGAAATTTTTGGGATATATTTGGCTTTTCTGTGAAAGCGAATGACTAAATATAAAGTGTGGGGTAAAGGTTTGCGTCAGCACAGAGATATTCTGAGATACGGGACGCCTGGCCTTTTTCATCTGTGTGTAACTGAACCTGCATCACTATGTCACTGTCTCCCCGGCTAAACAAATTAGTACGTTTGATTGATCAAAGTTTATATGAGAGGGGGTATTTGATTTCAAACAGTGAGGGGAGAGAAGGAGTGAGAGGGAGGGAATGTAAATGTAAAGACACAGGCAGAGTGAGAGGCAGAGGGAGCGGGGGAAAGAAAGAAGACGAAGAAAAAGACTGAGCAGCTGGATTGCCATGTAAATAGCTGTGCAGATAGGTAGGGTTGGGCTCCGTGCCAAAGGCTCTACAAAGGGCTCCTAACATCTGTTTGAGGGTAGATTCCTGCTCTGTGTTGTTGTAAGAATAATAGTCTCGCTCTGAGGGCCTGTTCCCTCATCAGACAGGATCATGATCACGCATATACACTCTCTAACATCAGACCGCAGCCCTGCAGAGCTGAGAAACACAAGTCGAGCTGTTATTGATGTTATTACACCGCACCTCAGTCATCAGCGGGGATGGACAGGTGGAACATCGCTCAGATAGTGGGGGCTCCTTTCAGCTAGTCATTCACAGAGCAGGGGCAGACTAATGTGAGACTGCAGTTGATTAGACTCATGAGGAAGTGCAGTCCTAAAGATGTAAATCCACTGGCTGTGACGATGACCAGAAGAATCAGTAGAAAGGTCAAATATCTACTTATATCGTGGATAAGTAGGAAGTTTACACCATGGAGTACAGCATTTAGGGTTCCAGTTTATATTCAAGTCAGCCGACTAATGAAAACAGCAAAACCACAAGTTTGGAGTACAGATAATTAACTGCTAAACCAAAATGTTGGAGACAAACTTAAAATATTCCTACCAAGGTTTTTCCCATCAAGTTAAAAAAAAAAATAGTGGGACATCTCTGTTGGTGTGTCATGACAAGGATCTTTTTCCCTCTCCCAAGAACATATGCAAGCAATTTGTACAACAAATGTTGGTTTTAGACCGTGTTCCTTGCATACTGGTGGCTCCTCGAAACCTGGAGGGCTCCATTCGTTAGTGCTTGAAAGCAAAGCAAACAAATTAATTAACACTATCTTTACATGGGGTGGCCAAGGAAAGCAGGCGCTGAAATGTTACACCATTACCTAAATTCGCATGCATCTGTCTGTGTCCCCCCCCGGCCACCCACCCCCACCCCCCCGCGTACCCTCCCACCCCTGCCCCAGCGCACACAGCGCCCTTGAACAAGGCCGAAGGACCACCTGCGTGAAAGAGGAGACCCTCTCTGTTATGTCTCTGCTAGGGAATGAAATAACACGGAATCCAGCTCTGCAAATAACTCACAGTGAAGATCATTTTCCACATGCTGCTTGACAAAAGGTAAAATAAGAACAGATGATGTCCTCCCTCCTCGCTCTCGCTGGGAGTTTGTAGCTCTGCTCTGCAGCTACACTCAACAGTCCTTACACTTTGTCGTGCTGCTTCGCCAGCCAGCAGACGCAGGGGTCTGACCCCTTTAGTAGCCTTGTTAACCGGGTGGTATGAGATACACGGTCTCGTTCCTAATAGCCGCTGACATTGAGTCAGCCATTTTTTCATGCCCTCACTTGGCTGAGGTTAAGAGGGGTTCGAGGAACCTGATCCCAGATCTGATGATTATGTGTGAGGCATCGGGAGCAGCAGGAGGCCGTCTCCTAAACTGGGCATCCATCACAGGACAGGGAGGTTGTATCTGGCCCCACTAAGACCAGTATGAGAGGAGGGAGGGGGCTCTGTTTCAAGACTTTCACATTCCGCGCATGCAGAAGATATGTTTTTTTGAGCATCTTGTTGAGAATTTGTACAAATAATAAGCAACAACACCGCAGAGGGAAATGCTTGACATTCTTGGAAAAGCATTTTTCCACTGTCTTGCCAAGAGTCAGACGAGAAGATTGATACCACTCTCACGTCTTTCTGTCAAATATGAAGGTACAGCCAGAAACTGGTTATCTCAGCTTGGCATACAGACAGGAAACAGCAGGGAGCAGCCAGCACAGAACACAAAAATTACACCTACCAGCACCTCTAAGGCTCACAGAGTATCCCATTATAGCACTATTAATAAAACAATGACATAACCATATAACCAAAAACATTAAGAAGGTACTATACAAAAGTACAACATAAAACACAATGTAGACCAAAGCACATAGCCACAAACAAACAAAGGCACAAAGCAAGGACAGCAGCACACAAGCGCAATAAGCAAGACAGATAGATAACCATCAAACCAAAGCACATTAAAGAAAACATACCATACAAAAGTCCATAAGCCCTAACATACAGTAAGAAAACAAACACATAATCACTAATTCAGATCATGACAACATGTTTGATTGTCCAGTAACCACCATGTTAGCTAAGCATTCACTCACTAACTGTGTTAACCTCAACTTACTGTCCTCTGTGCAACTTCAAGTGTGTAACGCAGTTGGAAGTTGTTGTCTCTCTGTCTGTAATTTTCGACCTGTATGTTTTGCATACTATAATTAGTTTTTCTTGACCACAGTATAGATTTTGTACACAAAATAAATCATCTCTGGTGTCATTTTTTCGAACTCGGGCTCAGTAACGTTCATGTTTCTGTCCTGCAACTTGATCAGATGCTTGATTCGTGGCACTTTTTAAGTAACAAGGTATCAAGTATTTTCTGCTGAAAAGGCTCCATGTGAAGTCAAGAGTCATTGGTGTTAAAGTCCAAGTCAAGCTGTAAGTCTTTATTGATTTTGTCAAGTTGAAGGACATCAAATTTGTGACCTAAGCCTGAGTCGTGTGACTTGATCCAACACCTCTGATTTTATTTGTCTAATCTAGAACATAAAGACACTTTTATTTTTTTATGAATCAAACAAGCTTTAGAAATGCTGGTAGGAGGATTTTGTTACCTTTGGACTGAACCAGGCTAGCTGCTTCCCCCTGTCTCCAGTCTTTATGCTAAGCTAGGCTAACCAGCTGCTGGCTGTAGCTTCATATTCACCATACAGACAGGAGAGTGGTATCAAACTCCTCAGCTAACTCTCTGCAAGAAACCCTCTTTCCCAACATGTTGAACTATTTCTTTAACTTCAGTAATGACTTTGCGAAATACAGACAAGCACCTCCACCGCGCTCCATAATCAAATCAAACACACCTCAGTCTGTCCAACACACTGACTTCAGCTCACCCCTGTGAAGAGGACACATATGAAGTTTGTCTAATCCAAATAAACAGGTGAGGCACTTATTAGCCCCCAATTCCTGCTGCAAGTGTAACTTCATTTTCAATTTCGACTCTCTGGCTGCGACTCGTGGGAGAGCAACTTCAAAGCTGCAGCCATGCACTTGAGGTCATTATCTTCATTTCTATATCCTCTGCAGGTTCTCAGCATATGGGAACATTTTAACTCTGGATTGTGCGTGTGTGTGTGTGTGTGTGTGTGTGTGTGTGTGTGTGTGTGTGTGTGTGTGTGTTTCTACAGCCATAAATCTGCCATGTCAACTATAAAATATAGCTGACCAGCAACAGATGTAGCTCTAATAGCTACCAAAAAAAGGAGAAATGAAATCAAAATTTACCACCTCTAGATTTTTATTCTAACACTTAATAGCCTATAAGATTGATTTCAGTTTACGTGCAGGAGATGGACAGTGAGCAAAAGTCAGAACATGCTCATGAGGAGGGAAGAAAAGGGGGTTGGGTGTTTCCTTTTAATTTTCTATTACTCTGTTTCACTTGCTCAGTCCCTTTCTTTCTTCCTCCACTTCTCCCTTTTCTTTAATCCCTCTCCTTCCACCCTTTAGCTGAGACGAATCCTCCTTTCATCCTCTTCTGCAGCGAGGGCCCTGGTGTCTGTTCGCACAAAGCCTGACCATCCCTGACTTCTCGTCAACCCCTTGCCCAATTCATCAAGCGGAGGCCCATGGGCATTCATCACCCCCACCACCTTTCATATCCCGCACCAGCTGAAAGCCACTGTCCCTCCTCTGACTTCAATGCGGCCATGACACACCCGTAAGATTTATAGTGGCATAATTAGTAGCAGTGAAAAAGGCCTGCGTGCTTTGGAGGGTCAATCATACTGTATGCCAGTCGGAGGAGCTCTCAAAGAAAGTCACATCTGCTTCTAAATAGATTGCACCGCCACCACAAAAGTTGATGAATTAGCCAAAAACAAGAAGCCAAGAAATTCATCAAAGCCTCGCAGTGACATCAAAACAATCGTACACACTTTGGGTAATTTTAACATACTATTTGTCACCATTCATGGGAGCGGGACGCTGTCATAACTCCCATTTCTCTACAGGGAAGCTGCTGCTGCCGCTGCTGCTGCTGCCGCTGCTGCTTGTGATGAGCAGCTCTGAGGAGAGAACTCCCCCTCAAGACGGGGGTTTCCGAAAACAGCTTGAAGGAGGTCTAAAATAACATGCTTAATAGTTAAAGGGTGTTATTGATGTAATCATGCCCTCCCCTCCCGCCCGTCCTGCTGTCACTGATATCTCAAGAACAGTGAACTAATTAAAACACTCCTGGAGTTTGTTTTCATTTCGATCCTCACACAGAAATAAAGTCTTCACTAAACAGCTGCACTTCTCTTTTCTTTTTCCTTTTTTTCCTGCGAAGCCACAAGTTGGGACCTGTGCCCCCACTGTGCACAGAAGAGATGCAAAATCCCCATTCAATCATAAATTACACCTATTATTCATTATTTCTGTTGTGGCTTTCTCTCTGTTCCCTTTCAAGTGCATGGTGGCACAGCTCACGGTGCACCTGAAATATCATGATGTTAGACTTCAGTGGAGGTACTTTGGCTTCAGTGTGTAGTAATTAAGAATATCTACTGGAGCAATCTACTTAAAGAGCAACTTGCAGTTTGATTTTTTTTTTATTTAGTTTATGTAAAACCTTCCCTAAAAATGACTATTTCAAAAGCTGATGCAGGATTTTATATATTTTACAATATTCCAGATGTCACTGTGGTGTGTGTTTTTGTATATTTTGTCCTATGCTTTGATTCACTCGGCTCACCAAGCTGCAAGTTGCTCTTAAAGTATGCAGCTTTGTGGTACTTAAGTATTCAAATGTTAGGCCATTTTATATATCTGACAGCTATAGTTACTTTTCAGATTATGATTTTATATGTTAAACATGACATCATCTTTTTAAACAACTGTAATAAAAATCCAAATTAGCACCACCTCCACTAACTACAACATAAAAAAAGCCTCTTACAGTACACACAAATGCCCTTTTTGGCATAATGAGCACTTTTATTTACTACTTTAGTAAAATACACACGGATTTTTCCAAGTATTTTCACAATGCAGTATTGCTACTTTTACTCAAGTAAAGTATCTGAGTACATCCTCCACTATGGTGCTAATTCAGGGAGGACGTTTGTTGTGATTTATGACAGTAAAGTAGTTCATAAATACTGAGCAGCAGCTAATTTGCACACAAGTCAGTTTGGGTAATCAACAGTTTGAAGGTTTACTCTTGGAGAGGTTTAAACGTTACATTTAAAAGCACCTCTGATGACTCCAAAAGTTCATACAGTCCCTGCAGCAGTCAGATTTGATACTACACGTCATCAGCATTTGGATTTTCCTTTTTTTCTCCCTTCCTTTGCCAGTAGTACAAGTGGTTTAGCTGCTGGTTTGCTGGAGCACATTGCAAACGTTGTGCAGAGGGGCGAGGAAGCACCTGCTTCCAACAAGGAGGTGGAGAAAATGCTCTCATGAAAACGTCCAACTGCAGTGGTTGGCACTGACACTTGTGCAGGAGGTTGGATTGCTCTGAGATTATGCACAGGTTATTTTGATAGTCTTGTGAAGGGGGTAAACGTTCGCCTGATGCTCTGTGGTTTTCCTTTTTTTCCCCAGGAGAGGCTATGGTGTGACCAAAAACCAGTCAGAGTAAATTATGGATTGCCTTTGTGGTAGAGTGGTTGTTACAGCTTATGATAAATGTAGCTTTTCGGCTTTGCGTCAGCTGCCATTTGTGTTTGAGCAATGATGATCTTTGCTTCTGCATCTGTGTCGCATTTTAATGCACCACAAACTGTTGCCAGAGTTCCCTGCGCCAGGATGGGCGATGTGGTTTTATCAGACAGCCTCGGACCGCAATCAGGAGCGCAGGAGCTATGAGAAGACACCTCTGCTGGACTTGGATTTGCTCGGTCGCAAGATAGATACAGCTTTCTAAGAGAGCAGTGACACACGCGTACAGACAAGCGGCATCATCAGTGGTAAAAAAGTTGGACTGAAAGTACACATTCAGTGAGGAAACTGATGCGCGTAAGAAGGGATGCCAGCCAGGCGTGGCTTGTGTTTGAATATCCAATGTGAGAATGCGTGGGGAGTATGTATATAATAGAGTCTTTCCATCTGATAAACAGATATCAAACTGATGATTATAGGCGAAGGACGATCGATAAAGTGAGAGGACGCTGCTGATTTTGGAGGAGCACGGCGCGCTGGGTACGCTTTGGACTCGAGTAAAACTTTTTTCTCCCTCCTGGACTCACCGTACATTTTAAATGCCTTCGCTTAATTTGACAGCTGTGCACACAATGGCAGAGGTCGGGAGTTTTCTGGGGACGATCGACTTGGATTTACAAAGCTTTCCTGCACTCGGGAATATGCCCTTACCGGAGTCTCCAGTGGGCTTGAATGAGCGGCTGGGGCAGATTGAAGGGAGGCTGCAGCGGGGGTCGCCGACGGATTTCGGGCACCTCAAAGGGATCCTGAGGCGGCGGCAGCTCTACTGCAGGACCGGCTTTCAGCTGGAGATATTCCCCAATGGGACTGTGCATGGGACAAGACAGGACCACAGCAGATTTGGTGAGGCTATTTCACTTTTTCAAAAACATGAGAACTTCTTAATATGAAAGATTCTGTCATATCTATTGTCTCACTTGATAGAAATTGTTTATTTTAGTAATTAATCCCCAACATTTTACGCACAGTTATTGTTGGAGACTTCTAAATGAAAAGTAGTCAACTGTGGCCTCCGGTAATCTTGAGGAAAGCAATTATCAATATTACAAAATTTAATTACAGCTTTGCTCTGTAATATATCTTGTACTATCACTTTTGCTGTCACTCTCACACCGGGTGAAGTGAGATTCATTAAGAGCCTTTTTCCCAGCGGGTTCTCATTCGTGCGTCACCGTCACCTGGCGCGCAGCAAAGCACAGCCACACACCTTTTTCTGGCGGTCCCCGCTGCGCGTGGGGGCAGGTGTCTCTCCTCTCGGCAGCAAACAAGCAGCGCGTGCGCGTCTCGCGGTCACGGCAACGGCTTGCGCGCGCGAGCCCGCCGCTCTGAAGATTTGGTACCATTAATGTAAATGGAGCGAGGTGCGGCTCGCGGGAGAACGATAAACAAATGAGGTCAGAGGGCAGATACGCACATGTCTCGCGCCTCATATCCATGCAGTCATCTCACAGGTGCAGGCCGGCTCGCTCGCCTCGCTGCGGAAAGAGCGGAATAACCCTAAATTAAAGCATGACCACTGCGGAATTCAGGGAAGGTTTAATGTTCAGACTTGAGCCAAAACAAGCCGGTTTACAGGGATGGGTGGTCCGCGTGTTTGTTTCTGGCTTCACTTAGCTTTAAAATGCAAGGTCTTTGTCAGAGCTACAAGGAAGACATGGCTTTGATTAGAGGGATATGAAACACACTCTTCACCCCACAAAAAATTAGAGGGATCTTCTCTGTCATCCTCTGGCATCAGATGAGGTCGGGGAGATGGGGACCAGGTGGCTGTAAGCTGGCCTCTGCCAGTCAGCACAGCCAGCTGGATCCTCTCTGACTAACCTCTGCATCACAACAGCCAATAGCTTTTAATTTTACCGGTTTGTTTCCTCGCCTTTGAAGTGCATGCTACACTTTACTGTAACTTCCAGTGAGTCAGCAGCCCACTAAACAACTTGCCCACATCTCAGCTTCATAAAAGTGACTTCTGGGGCTGTATTAGTAGCCACTGGGAAGTCCCAAAGACAGGATGCACACATTTATAGACACCACAACCCTTTTACGATTCAATGAGTGATGACTTTAAAAAGCAAGCTAGGAAATCAAAGAAATCTTGAACTGGTGCATCCGGTCTGTATCTCCTCTGCTGTAATCAATGACAAAATAAGTTATGTTGTGGGTTTACAACAGTAGAGTGAAGATGCAAGCAGGTTTTTTTCCTTTGACCATATAAAACATGGGTGTAGATCCTCCTTAAAAGTTTGGAACATGTGTATTTGCCCCCCCCCAGTAAAACATGAAAGCAGCAGAGGTCTTATTTTAGCAGAATTAGACATTTAAACCATAAATTAATGTCAAAAATGTACAAATTTGTGCATAAGAATTCACCTGAATGCAGGAAATGAAGTGTTTGATGCTCAAACAGGACCCCAAACCTCACATTTCATATGTTGATACAAGACCTACGCCCTTGCAAGGGAATAATAGTGCTCAAAAAGGCAGGACACAATGTCACAATACAACACAAAGCTCCCAAACCCAGTTAACTGATGCATATTTTGACTGGTCTGCTTTCACATAAATGGAGACCACTTGCTGCTTGTGGGCTTTCCTGACTCTTTTTTTTTCTTTCTGTGTATTGTGCGTGCATTGTTTGACCTCAGGCATCCTGGAGTTCATCAGTCTGGCAGTGGGTCTGGTCAGCATCAGAGGGGTGGACGCCGGACTCTACCTCGGCATGAATGAGAAAGGAGAGCTCTATGGGTCGGTGAGTCGAAAACCTCCTCCTCTCATTTACAAACCCGCCCTCGCCATGCAGCGAGCCCAGGGTCTCATTCACAACGAGTCTGGCACTCGACTCACGTGACTTGTTTTACAGAATGCTCTATTTTTTCCCAGCCACTCTCGGAAAATGAGAGCACAAAAAAAAAAAAAGATTCAAGAGCAACCTGAGAGTCAGTTTGTTATCAAGGTTCCCGTCCGTGGCAGATGGGAAAACCACAGTGAGACAAAACAAGTATGTGTTTCCTCTGCAGAGTCTCACAATCTTCATCACATACTTCCCTCTGCTGCTGTTTGCCTTCAGTATGGGGACCAGAGACGTTATTAAAGACAATAGATCCAATAACTAACGACCAAAAACAACAGTGGCAGCAGCAAAAGGGGGGAAAAAAGGACTCTTAACTTGTTTTCCGTGTGAAGGGATTCAAGGAGAAGCAGATTTTGCAGCTTCAGAGGGCAAACCAACCTCTTCATTTAGTTTTGAGATATGCAGAAATATTTACATATTTCCCCAAAGTGGAGACAGGGATGTTTGGAGTCACTCTGGATGTGTTGCTGTGGGTGAATTTGGTGGAGATTACCTCTCTGTGCACAGCTGGACTCAAGTTTGGACCGCAGTGTTAAATATAGAAGAAGTATCTTGTGCTTTTCCTCCAGTAAATGTACCGGGAGAAGTTTTTTTTTCATCTTGGCGGCTTTCCCTCATATGTGGTCGGTATCTGGAGTCAGAGAGAGAGGAAAGGGAAGAGATAAAGACAATGAAGGGGAAGTATGTGAGGGTTACCTGTATCAGGTGTCCCAGGGCATTACCTGAGGGCCTCTCAGGGCTCCGACTCCCCCTGGCTTTGAACATTTTCGAACAGAGAGGCTACTTTTAAGCACGGCCATTATGTTGAAAGTGCAGATATTGTTACTGTGTGCTATCAGAGTCTGGCATCCTGGAGCTTTGACCCTGGGGGAGNGGGGGGGGGGGGACAGGTAGAAGGGTGCTTCCGTCCCACAACCGCCAGACCTTGACGAGCTTTTGATCCGATGAGGTTTGTGTGTGCGTGTGTGCGCGCATGTGTGTGTGTATTAGGATGGAGCTGGCCCAGTCATGTGCCCTCAGGGCTGTGTTTACAGACAACAGCTTCACCACATAGCCGCAGCCAAGCAGAGCCTGACAGCCAATCAACAAAATTGCTGCTGGAATAAAAAACAGAGACTCTTGCACAAACACTCGCTCGAACTGTTACTGGTGTTAAAAGCAGAGGCTGACTGATCCCCAACATTTATCTTGCTGTGCTGTGCAGAGAAGCCACATCCCACCAGCCAAAAAAATAAGTCGAGAAAGGAGAGTGGGAGATAGTGACACCCTCAAAAAAAAAGGATGATACCCTGGATTTGACTGGGGTTTGAACCTCTTGCTGCATGACTGACTGGTCTTGGCAGAGGAGCAGCTCCAGCCCTGATGTCTCTTATTGTTCTCACACACTCACTCAGCCAGCCCACTCTCACCTGCTGAACCCAGAGCCATCGCTCATGCTGCAGTGTCAGGGAAGACTTTGAGAGCTGCCGTGTGTGTGTGTGTGTGTGTGTGTGTGTGTGTGTGTGTGTGTAACAACGTGAGAGCGCAAGGGAAGATTGCATGCCTGCTGGCTGTTCTTGTTGCATCATAGGGAGGGAAATAATTCTCCACGCACAACGAGAGGTCAACAGGTCTTAGGAATGAGTGCAGGGTGTGAAGTGGAAAGCAGTTCGTAATCACTTCCCCTCTTTTGTCATGATGAGCACCTGCCTTAATGAGCTTCTACTGGTTTATTTCAGCTTTCAAGTGCAGCTCAGAGTAGGTAATGAAATACATAAACAAGCACATCAGGAAGAGTGGAACCTGCTTGCAAAGTGGCATCATCTATCTCAATCTCACCTGTGTTTTAATGTCTGTTTGATTGTGTTTCGGTTGCAAACTGGGTGCAAAATTAACTTTGTATCCACCGGTAAATGGCTATTAAATTTTACCAGACACTCAATAAATTACCATCATTTCTCTTGCTGGTGTGTGAGGCAAATCCACCAGCCACTTGCATATTTTACCTGCATTTGGTTACTGGATGGTGTACCCTGGTTGCACATATTCCTTGCATACTCAGTAACATATGACTGATGTGTTGTTTTCTGTCCTGCAGAAGAAGCTGACGGCAGAATGTGTGTTCAGGGAGCAGTTTGAGGAGAACTGGTACAACACCTACGCTTCAACTCTGTACAAGCACACGGACACGGGACGGTTCTACTACGTGGCCTTAAACAAAGACGGCTCGCCCAGGGAGGGCGGCAGGACTAAAAAACACCAGAAACTCACCCACTTCTTACCCAGGCCGGTGGAGATTGAAAAGATCCCTCAGGCGTACAGGGACTTGTTCCAGTACAGGTGACCAGTGCTTACACTTGGAGAACTGGTTACACTCGGAGGAACAGAAATAAAAGGAGAGGAGGGAGAGAGTGTTGTGGATATTTTGGACCCGGTACAGAACTGTTTACCCTCAGCTCCCCCTGAGGTCACTGTGTTTGCGCCTCGGCCTACTGCCAAGCACTGACATAAACATTGTGCATGTTCCTGGATGTCTGCAGGAAAGTTATCTTGTAAAACCACTGCATGGACATGGACGGAGGAGGCCCGCGTGACTGCCCAGCTGCTGGGTGATCCAATCAGGTGCCATGTCTTCTCAATAACCACTTTTTAGAGATAAATGCGTAGATACTGAAGCGACATGTAACGACAAACGGTTTTAAGTAGCAATAAGCCGGTGGAGGGGAATGGATGGTAGACTATGAAAACACCAAGAAGAGACTTTTTGGAGCTCCGAATGACGGGAAGCACTTCAGATTGTGCATTCGTCATGCACTATACACAGTTAAATGTAAGAAAGGGCACATTCCACATACACAGAGACAGATGGCAGAGGAAGAAACTATGTGCTACATGCGTGTTAAGTGACAGGTTGGGATAGTCAGGTACTAAAGAAGAAGAATGTCTGTGAGGCAGAGAGCAAGCAGTTGCAAGGCGAACTGGAGTTTTATTAAGTTGTCTTCAAAATCAAAGATGAAAGAGGGAAATAAAATCTCTAAGATGAATGTGTGATAGATGAAAGAGCACTTACTGCACATCCCCAGTCCCAGCTGTAGGCTCACTCAGTCCCCTGCGTAATCATCAGAGTCTAACGGTCTCATTCATCACATTTAAATCAAATATCAAGCGGCGTCTTGTAGGAATTGTACGCAAAACAAGCAATTAAGCTCGGGACAAAAGCACTTCTCTGACTGTGGTTGTAAAGAATTGTGATGGGCTTTTTAAAGGATGGTGACATGTAATGTTCAGAATGTCAGGAACATTACTAAAAAATGCAAGCAGCTGAGGTGTACATATGGGTGATCCTATTTATGAGATGTACAATATATTTATTTTCTACATATAAAGTATAAATATAAATCTATATATTTATTTATTGCAAAGACTTTATTTTGTAATGAACTTGAAGTTATCTGGACTGTAGATTCTACTGAAATTACACAACACAAAAAAAACTGCAATGAACATGACAATAAAATTGTCCTGCTATTGAGAACTCATTGTGAGAGACTATTTTTGCATGGATAAAAATCTGATGTACCAATTAAAAACCAGATATAGAATCTACGTAAATGTTGCATTTCTTTCCTTTTATTTTCAGCCATGCTGGCAGGATGACTGTCGGTCAGCTGGACTTTGGCCCAGACTGAAATATCTCAAAAACTGTTGGATGGGTTGACATAAAATTCTGCACAGATATTCATGATCCCCTGTGGATGAATCTTAAAGACATTGGGTATCCCTTACATTTTCCTCCAGTGCTACCATGAGGTCAACATTTGTGGTTTTCACCTGGTGATGAGCAGACCTGTTGAAGCAACGTTAAAGGTATACTATGCCGGAATTGTAAACACAACATTCAGATTTGGCTCCTCCTCCCCTCACTGCTTGTATGTTCACTGCAAGCTAGTGTACTATTGTAGGAACGTCACATTGATTCAATGGAAAAGCTAACCTGGTCTCACTCCCAACTCGTCACATATGGATGCTTGGTCAGTGGCCCTACACGTCAAATACAGACCCAACGAGGCACCCTTTAGCAGCGGTATAAGAAACATAGGGCGGCAGCATTTTTTGACGCTCCGAGCAACTGCCGCAGTCTAAAGAGTCCGCACTGAGTGGGCGAGTCCGCACTGAGTGGGCAAGAGCGGTGGTGGATGGGTCAAACAAACTGCGGATTTTTACCCAAGAGGCCACTGTTCACGTCTATTGTGAAATCAGAATTCAGTCGAGTTACAGTGTATTTTAAAAATAATGTCATATGTTGGCATATGTTGTCACGGGATGTTACATTACATTAGTAACACATGTAGCCTACTTTTTTAAAGCCAAACCATGATGTTTTTCCAAACCGAACCACGTGCTTTTGTTGCCTCAAATTAAGGACGTAAACCTAAACACAGCTTTTACTTTTGCTCTAAGTTTATTTTGAAAAGAGTCTGTACGCATTTAACGACTGGAAACTGTCCATTTCCTGTGAGAACAGAAGTTTATTTCTAAAAAGACAATGCATGTAGCAGGCGTAAATTGACACGCCGTCCCTGTGCGTCTAAAACTGAAGCTAGAGGGGTGCCAAGAGTTTGACGTGTGGGGCCACGGACTAAGCATTAGCATATGACGAGTTTGGGATGAGAATATCTTGGAAAAGTCGACACTTTAGCAAGCTAACGAAGCTAACCTCCGGCGCATACCTGTCCAACAGAAAACAGGCTAACTTTGTGTCGCTCTTCATCCTCTTCTTCAATGCTCACCAGCGAAAGTGAAAGCAAACCCCAGTTTTGGAACGAGCTTTGTCTGCTTGGCGTTTTTTTTTTTTTTTTTCTGCACTGTGTTCACAATTTTCATAGCTTTCTCTTGGATGTGAGCTGCTGCTACCTGCATGCTGTTTTTGGAGCAAATACACAGAAAAATAAGAAAAATAATCAGAAAATACAGGCAGAGGGGAGGATGTCTGCAACTTAATATAACGCCACACACTTTAAGGGAGTCATAAGAGATGACTGAGAAGGATTACTTGTATTTAAGTGTATATACATTGTTTTTTTTATATCCTGCATAGTATACCTTTAAAAAGTAGCTTTCTTTTGTCTCAACAAAAATGATTTGGGTTTTGCTGATGTAAGATCAGCTGATGTCTGACCGTTATTATACCCCACGCTCATTATTATTAAAATACCTCAGATGTAACACCTTTAAAGCAATGACTGCATGGCATTTTATCCTGCTGTCCAAAAGATGGAGGTAAAAAGATACAGCAGATTTTTCTTCCCAGAGGAGAACACGATACAATCCCATGCCAATTTGCCCTCATAAACCCTTTACCAAGTAATGTGCACAGGCCCTCTGTGTCTCCATAAGGTCTTAGTCAGCCTACATCCACCGTACAAAATCAGATTCCTTATGCAACTGGATCCCGGCTCCTAATTGGCTTTACACATCAGCATGGATTTAGAGAAGTGATTGGTTGTTCATTGCAGGGGCCTCACAGACTCCACCACAGTGTAGTCTGCAGCCCCACAATGGACAGAAACAGCTGCCTGCTGCACAGGGAACCAGCAGGGATGTGCCGCAAACCTGGAGTGGTGGTAATCTGGGGCTGAGAGGGGATGGGATCAACATTTCAACATCTGCAATAGTTGTAATGTTTCTCCACTGGCAGATATCTGTAAGCTGTGAGAGCAAGCTCCCCTGGGGGGGAGGGAATGGAAAAGTCAAAGACATGCAGGGGAAAACCCTGGCAGACTGAGAAATGAAAACAATACCGGGAGAGGGAAAATAGATGAAAGATTGAAGGGAGAAGAGAGTAAGACAAAAGGCACTTAGTGCTGTGGGTGTGAAATACAGGGACACTGCATCAGCTGTATCAGTCATCTGATTTCCAACTGTTAAAGGACCGGCTCAAAGTGTTGAGGAATACGCTCTGCTTTCTGCCAAGACTAAGATGAGACGATCAGTACCACTCTCTTATCTGTGAATACCAAGATGGAGACAGTTAGCTTAGCTTAGCATAAAGGCTGGGAGCAGGGGGAAACAGCTCACCTGGCTCTGTTCGAAGGTAAAATAAATCTGTCCATGTTGTGTAGTGAGTCCTCCAGAGAGCACTGAAAACTTTATTTTACTGTCCAAATTTCCTGCTCAAGACACATTGCAATTCTTTAATAACCAAATTTATGGTACCCATATCAATAATATGTATTTTTTTGTGTCCGTGTTCTGGTGGCCTTGGGGTTTGAGACACTGACCATAAACTACAACGTCCCTTTGCTGCATATCACTCCCCGGCTCTCTCAGCTCATTTCTCCTCATCTTTATCTGTCAACTGTCTAATAAAGACATAAAATCCCCCCAAAAATACTGGCCAATATTTTCTTAGACCTTTAAATATCATTATTTGTGCAAGCCTCACCTTCTACTCAGTTTTTAACACACTCACACACCGATGGAACAGCCATCAGGAGCAATTTGGGGTTCAGTATCTTGCTCATGGATACTTCGACATGCAGACTGGAGGAGCCGGGGATCAAACTGCCAATCTTCAAAAATCACAGTGTAAATATTTTGTGAAAGCAACAACAGTCAAACTTACAATATCATCACAATATCAAGGTATTTGGTCAAAAATATCATGTTTGATTTTCTTCATATCCCTCAGCACTACCACTGGACTCTGGAGCAGTGGATACCAGAAGAACACTTACCTACCCTAAATCATAGTGCTTACTGTAAAATTAGGTGGAGGAGGGATAATGGTCTCAGACTGTTTTACTTAGGATGCGAAGACATTTTAGCCAGTTGGACGCTTCCAACTTTGTGGCAACAGTGTGAGAAAGGCCCTTTGCTGTTGCAGCACGACTGTGCCTCTGTGCACACTACAGATCTGTTAAAGCCACAAAGGGAGGTCCAACTCCATATTCATGCCAAGGGATTTAGAATTTGATGTCCAACAAGCTCATAAAGGGGTGATGGTCAGGTGTCTGCTGACTTGGAGTGTGCACCGATTGGCCACAAGATGTAAACCACTAACAGGTGAATTGAGTAACAATGATCATCTCGCAACAAGTCAGTGTTCTGCTGGGAAACTTTAGTTCTGGCATGTGGATGCTACTTGACTCACACCACCCATCCGAACACTGTTTAAGACAAGGTACACCCACCGGCCAGCAGGACAATGTCTCGTCACATCACGAAGACTACTCAGGAATGGCCGGAGGAACGTGACTAAAAGCTCATTGCCCGGAGCCCTATCGATGGCGCATCTGTGGTATGTGCCAATACCTAACCTCGCAACCAACAGGATCCAAAGGATCTGACGCCAACACCCTGGTACAGGACACCACAGGACAACCAAAAAGATTCTCTGTCCATGCCTCATTAGGTCAGAAGCCACACCATGGATTGGACTTGGCTCTGACGTGTGGAGGCATGGACACAGGACCTTTGGGGTACCAGCACATCCCACAAATGCACCATCAGTTTGTGATTTGGGGAATTTGGAGGCCAGGTTGACGCCTTGAGCCCTTCGTCACATTACTCAGGCTGTTCCTGAGCAGTGTTTGCGGTGCAGTATGGACTGTAGTCTTGCTGGGGGGCCACTGTTGCCATGAGGGGGTGTACTTGGTGTGAAATGGTGTTTGGGTGGATGGTGTTAGTCAAGTGGCATCCACATAAACGCCAGAGCCCAGAGTTTCCTGGTAGAACATTGCATTGTAACATGAAGATCAATGTTATTCACTTACCTCACTATGGTTTTAATGTTGTGGCTGATTGGTGTATGCGTGTGTATCAAAGTTTTTCTTGCTAAACATAATGATCAGATCTCCCACCAACATTTCCCTTAAAAACAAATGACTCAAACACAAGAGTTGCTCATCCTTTTGGTCACTTTATTAAATGTTATATTAAATACTTATCAAGATAATAGCAGATCAGATTGCATGGCAAATCATGTTGGTGTATTTGCTAACATAAGAACATTCTTAGAGGAGGGCAAAAGAGTTTCTCTACATTTATGAAATACACCTTGTGCAGACACAGGAGCCAACTAGAGACAACAGGCATCTCTGTGAGAAATGAGAATTATTCCTCTCGATTAACAGCTACACCAGCATAAGCATTTAGAAGCAAAAAATGTGCCAAAGTAGAATACAGGTAGACTGGGGGGCCTGCCTGGTGAGACTAGTGTCCAGAAGGCACTTCTCACAAAGCAGAGGAAACAAATCAGCCAGATATATAATAAGATTTTCTTTTTCACTCTTCCTATCAAATCCACCGTGAAACACCGTTGACAGACAAGTAAAATGAAAAGTTTTGGGCCCTGTGATATCCGGCTGAATTGGTTGTGCTTTGCGAGACCCAGTCACTCACCCCAGTGGAACATAAACAATGAACAGGACGCACAGTGCTATGCTAGACAACACGTGACAATGAGAATGATGTTACAAAAAAGGTCATAGGAATCGGCAGGCAGTTTTGAACAACACAAGCATTCCATTACCATGTTTAGCAACAACTAATGTAAACATTTAAAAGCATAATAGAAAAGATTCTCAACAAATCTGAAATCTCAGAACTTTACAGAGCTTTATTTAGGAAATGAATATAAGGCCAATTTTTTTTCTGTTTTTTGTTGACTTATCGGTTTCTTCAGTCTTCCAAAAAGAGCAGGACTTAGCAGCACTCTCAGCTGTCTGCTTTGCTATATATTGGTGAAGGAATCTACCGGGTCTAATAATCATGTAGAGCTTTACATCATAGAGTCCTGTCACCAATGACACTGGTCCCACTCAGGTTTAGTTAGGCATTTAAAACAGTATAAAAAAACTGAGTTTAAATAATAAGCAAACCCTCTTTAAGAGAAAAACAATACAATGCTTTGGGGGTAAAATTTGTCTTTAAATACATGAAAAATGAAGATATAGAACTTGAATAACATTAAGGCGGTATATACATTTTTTTTTTCCTGTTGAAACTCCTAACAGACCCCTTTCACACAGTCATTTATACATTATATTCCACCTTCTCTCAATGAACTACAGAATAAAGAACTGAGAGTCTATCCCACTTTAGGCCCCAGTGGACAGCAGCCTAGTCTCAAAAGTACTCCACCCTCTGCTTGGTGCACCAGATGCTTTGAGCTCTGAGTGGTGGTGTCACAGTGCGTTTGTTACAGAGAACTGGGCCTCGCTTGGACTGGCCCACTGGGAGCCGTCTAGTTGAGTGGGGGGAGGGGGGTAGTGAGTGGTGAGGAAGTCCCTCTGACCTACAGGCCTTTGGAGGGCCCGGGATTCTTGCCCAGGCCGTGGAGCTGCTGGTAGAGCCCCAGCAGGTCCATCTGGCTGAGCCCGCTGCCTCCCATCATGCCGTTCTGCATGGCCAGCTGGTTCAGGTAGCTGGCCTGGTTGGCCATGGCCAGCTGCTGCTCCTGCACCTTCCTGTTGGTGATCAGCTTCTGCACGTACATCATCAGCTGGGCAGACACAAACATAGAGGGACAGTTAGAATAACTACAAAATCACGACTATAATTAAGGAACAGCATTATTATATCATTTTGTATCTTCCTAGTAGGATTCCTTATATTTTCAAATCTGAACATTAAAATTTTGGTCGAAGTACATATGTTTCCACATGACCTGACGCACATTTCTGCACGATGACATTGCTACATAAATTTTCACTTTGCTGACTGCCATCGGCCTATCAGCACATAAGATGACATTCACCAACAGCACCGGCCGATGTTTTTCTGTTGTGTTACATCATTTTTCAGCAGGCTAAAAGCAGACCTTGAGAATTGGGACAACAGAAAATGTGTTTGGGATCAAGAGATTTCTCCTGGGACACCTTCGGGATGGAAACAACGCAGTAAACTCACTATAGACACTTCAGGGGACACAACTTGTTTGCCTGATAACACAACATTGTGAAGATCAAACCTGCCTTGACATCAGCAGGAGAGCATGTTAACGTCAGCAGCCTGTGGCTAGAACTTACAGTTCACGGAGGTTGCATTGAGTGACATTATGATGTGTTCAGGCTCTTTCGGGTAAAAATGAGTATTAGGCGAAGGTAAATTATAGCATTATCATGATGTGTTCAAATGTAATCTTCTAAAATGTAGCTTTTGGTGAGAAACTTGAATAAACACAGCTATTTGAAGGAGAAATGTGTTGATGTTTTCACAGCAATATAAAATGTCTGACTGATAATGTCCACAAATTGGGAAAACAATTTGCTGCAAAGGCGGCATAAATAGGGGACTTTTAGAGGCTCTTTAGCGCAGTCTCTGTGTACAAAGGGCTTTTCAGTCATTAGCTACTGTGGCTCGTACACAGTGCAGCTCTTACCGTCTGCTGCCTGGTGAGAACGTCCCTGTACGCGACTTCCCTGCGCTTGACCTCCAGCTCCACACTGGCCTGTCGTCCCAGGGCCATGGCCTGGACCTGACTCTCTGTGAGTGCTGGGTTCTCCTTCCACTGTGGGGTGAGAGGAAAATTCACACACGTTAACCTCAACCACCAAACTATCAACTCATCATGTTTCAGACCAGTGACAGAAATGGGACTTCATTAAATGCACTTCTTTGAACAAATAAAGATTCATCTCTAAGTGATGAAGTTAATGTGCACTGACTGAAGGCTGATTTAGAAACTCACCACTCTGGCGATAGTATCTTCCAGTGACTCCCGGGCTAGAGTCTTCAATGCGTTTGTTGCTTCAATGACTTTCTGTCGTCCCTGGTTTATAAGCTCCTGAAACAGAGAGAGAAGACAGACAACATGAGACAAAAGGCAGGTGAGCTTTTCTCATTTTCACCACAAACAATGGATACATAACTGTGGATGTTCATGAGGGTTTACACGATTAGTCGGCTAGTTGAACAAACATTACTACCGTTCCTAGTTGATACCAGAATTACTAGTTAGTTAACTTATTATTAAGATATCCAGAGGAAAATGGGAAGAGTATGGATCAGCAATGTTCAGCATCTGGACTATTTGACTAGTCTGAGTTTAAACACCTGTTCAAAAATCGTTGACCAGCTATCAGCCTGGCCGAGTAACACTGGGTCGGCTTCATGATCAAGTTTTGTACCACTTCTACACTTCTGTCCATACTCCCCCTCAGAGAATTATCACAAACAGTGCAGCTCTAAAGACATTCTTTTAGCCCATATATTTTCTGTATCATTCAGTCTCTCCACGCTCAAAAACACCTAACGAATACCAGCAAAAAAGCTGTAATGATTATTCCCACCCAGCACCAAATGGCAGACAGACAATTACAAAACTATAACCCAGGATACAGTATTTTACAATTTGATGTCCTTGTTGAAAAGTATAAGTTGCCTATTGGACATTCTGTGCCCCCCCCTCATTCAGATGTGCCACCGTGTATAAATAGCTGCTGCCCCAGACATGGAGTATTACAAACTGCGTGGTGGAGGAGCGGGGCAGAGCCGGGCACATCGGCTACTAGACTGTTGTCACAATTAGCAGTGGGGTCTGAGGAATGTGGGGCGCCATGCCGTGGGGGAAGGAGAGGGAGGAGTGTGAGGCAGGAGAGGGGCATGTGGAGCTCATTACTTACCTCCAGCTGCTGGTTGGTCATGGAGGCCAAAGCTGCCATGTTGTAGGAGAAGTAGTTGGAGGAGCCCATGTTAGTCTGGAGGTATCCTGCCGGGTAGTTGGTCCTCATGGACACACCCTGAGAGACGGAGACAGAGGGTGCACAGACAAGACAAGAACAGGATTAATACATTTTAGCAGGTGTTAAGAGCCACCATGGACATGATGGGAGAGACTGTGTACCATCACTGTGGTGGACCAAAGACAGTTCAATTCACCTGTTGAAGTCATGAGCACTGTGACTTGTCCAGCTTTTCATGTTCAGCCAGAACTATTTACAACAAAGCTTTTAACTCTTCGCATATATCGTGTTTCACTCTGGAATAGTAACAAGATTTCTGATATCAGTCTGTCTCTGCTGATTTAAAGAAATTATTCATCCCCCAAAAGATCATTTGTACATCAATTACTCACCCCAGTGAACGAAGAATCCACAAACTCAGAAAATTCTCAATGAATTGAAGTCATAGGGGTGCCGTGTTAACAAAAGCAAAACTAAATCAAAACATCTGTTAACAAACTCTCACACAACTCGTGCAGTATAATCCAGGTGTCATTTATCCAGACGTATGCTCAGTACTTCGCAGACAAACAGCCCTTTCCGAAAGGGAACTGACCTAAAAGTGAAACTTATCTACACTCTCTTAAAGTTGACCTGCAGCTCCCGTGTTCAGCGAGGTAAAATTACTATTTTGTTAATGGAGTCTGGCTTTGAAGAGAGCATAGATAAGTTTCACTTTTAGTTCAGTTTCCTGTCAGAACTAGGTGTCTGTTTGGGAAGTACTGAGCATACGACTGGATAACTGAGACTTGGATTATATTGCACAAATTTTGTTAAAAAACGTTCTCAATTTTTGTATTCTTTGTTCGAGTTATGTGAGAAAAACAATTTTCTTCACAAATTCAAGGTGACACAGGGTGAGTAACAGATAAACAAATGATCATTTGAGGGGTGAAGTATTCTTTAAACGTGTGTGTGAGAGAAGTGACCTGAAGTAAACAGCTTTGTCCCAGTAAAGGCCAGCAGGATGCCGATGTTTGTGTGTAATTGAGCCTCTGCTGCAGATGGTTTTCCCGTGCCCTGTAATCTGGCCATCCGGTATGTAAGGGTATGTGTGTGTGTGCATGTGTGTATGTGTGTTTGTGTCTGTGTCTGTGTGTGGGTGTTGGGGGCCAGTGGGGGATCTTTGGACCTGGTCAGAAAGACAGGTGTGCAGGCCTAAACAGTACAAAACCTCAAAACAACCGCAAAACCACAACACACATGAACACGCACACGCACACGCACACACACACACACTCACACACACACACACACACTCTTCACTTTTGGGTTTGCTATTAACAAGCAGCCACTTTTGGACTTCAGCTACATTCTCAGATGCTCTGCAGACTTCATACATCTTCAGACAGACAGACACAAAATCTAGACTTGACTTCATTTCCAAAACCAAAAATTTATGACATGTGCCTCTCTACGCTCTGTACCGAGCTGAAGTCATCCCAGTGAGACAGAGGGCTCCTGGGTTCAGTTTAGTTTTGGGCGCCTGATCATGTTCTCACAGTTTTTCCCATTTCCTGAGTTGCAAATCTGATATTCATACACATAGCTTTTCCTGGCCACCGCCGGCCAACCCTTAAGTTGTGAAGACATTAGCAGAGGCCGGGTTACGTTCCAGTTGTTTCTCCTACAAAGCTCAGAATATACAATGTGATACTGAACAGCCTCTCGTGGATGAAAGTGACTACTTGTGCATCTTCAGTGTATGACAGATTGCAGTGATGCGAACGCAATCGAAATCCTCATATTTGACCTCAGCGCCACTGTTTTTTCGCGGCGACTGGGAACCCTCTGTTCTCTTGAAAAGCAGAGGAGCTCTCAGGGAAAAGCCGCTTAAGGCACACAGAGGGCAGAGGAGGGAGAGTGTGTTGGAAAAATAATCATTAGGGTGAATTAGACTCTAGGATTACACAGGGGGGGAGAGGAGACCTGCTCCTGCTCTCTTACAACATCCACCCCCCCCCCCCCCCCCCCCCCCNTGAATTAGACTCTAGGATTACACAGGGGGGGAGAGGAGACCTGCTCCTGCTCTCTTACAACCCCCCCCCCCCCCATATACTTCTCTAAATAAACCCCACTAATTGTCCATTGATTTGTCCCACAAGAAAGGAGAGGGAAGAGAAGGGAACAATGGGGGAGGTGCAGGAAAAAGAGAGAAAAGTGTAAAGCAGACAGAAGGAGTCCCTGACCCTCTGTGGACCTGCGTACTTAGAGTAAGTAGCACAGACTCTGCTTATACAGCCTCTCAGTGATTTGTATAGCAGATCACCGGCCTGATGGTGGGCCAAAATGGGGGGGGGGTAGACCCTGTCATCTGCATGCTTTAAGTGATGAAAGATTGGACAGATCCAACACTAACTCCCACATCTTGACAAACAACAGTGGGGCCTCGCTTTGCTTGCACCTTGCACTTTGATGTCAATGATTTGTAGAATGATGGACACAAGGTGTACAAATGCTGCATGTGTGTGCCTTTGAATTTAACACGGGTAGATATGCCAGTGTGAAGCATACATGTCCACGGTTTTAACTGCATGGAGAATTATGAGGCAGCCGCCTCGGTCAAATTATGTGCCACCAAATTATGTGCCACCAATTTTCTAACAAGCTCTGCACTTGGTAGATTTCTGACATTTGTAATTGTAAATGCAGCATTGTGCCAACGTGGTGGCACTGTATCGTAATTAGGGCTAGGCAATATATCGATATTATGTCGATATCATGATATGAGACCAGATATCGTGTAGGGCTAAAGTCGGAGATTCGAATCATCAGTCAAAGACCCCTAAATTGACTGAGTTTGCTTCAAGTCAAGCAGTCATTTTTTTGTTGTTGGGTTTTTTGCCAGTTAGTGTGCAGTGTACTCCTGGGAACGTTCTAGTCCCCTGATTCTGCTGCAGAGTGAGTGCTTCTCACCTTTACACTGCTGTTTGATACAGGCTGCTGCATACACAGAGTAGCAGCCCGGAGGAGGGAGACTTTGCCCTGCAAGGCTCCAAAATCACAGTATTTCCTGGCTTCTGCGTAGAGGTGGTGAATTTACAGCTCATAGTCTCTGGCTTTTGTTTGATATCTAGTGTCGGCAACAAATGTTGCATACTTCCGATCTGTCATTAGCGCAGTTAGCTTGTTTACTATATTGCATTAATGTTACTGTCAAACTGAATATCCCGCTGAATCCTGTTCAAACTCTTAAACTCTTTATGGAAAAAAGGAGCAAATGGTCAAATATTCGTATTAAACAGCCAAATCTAATTCGACTGACAATTCTTTTTGGATATCGTAAAAAAGCTGTCTTTGTCTTTTCTAGTTTTGAAGGCTGCATTATAGTAAAGTGATGTAATTTTCTAAGCTTATGAAATGGTTTTACAAGATATTCTAAATATCAGTATTTGTGGTCATGTTCTCAGCCTCTGACAGCTTCACTGCACAACTACTATTACTGTGACCACAGAAAATTGCAGATGAACATTTATTTTTGGGGGATTCACATTATAAACCCTACTGACTATACTATGGCCTTTTTTAAAGCATATATTTAGTAGAACTCCTAAAATACGTTGCTTATAAAAAGAGTGTTCGCTGGAGCCAGTTAAAGGCATGGTACACATGCATGTGTGTGCACATGATCGAATGGTACCACCTCTGCTTTATTTTGAGCCAGGAAAAATCCTCCTTGCCTACCTTTTTCTCTGCTTCATACTCGGCCCAGGCTGCCTTGCGATCCTCCTCGCTCAGGGCTTCCTCCTCCTTGTGGTCCAGCAGGGAGTCGTGTTCGTGGTAACACATGATCTGGTCCTTATTGTTCTGCAGCATCTCAGCCAGGAAGGGATCCTACAGCAGGGAGGATGACAATAACGAGCAGTATGAACAGGAGGAAAGGTTACAGCAAGAAAAGTCTGTTTCGGTGTCTATATGGGCACCTGGCTATTGTTTTAGTGAACCTATCCTTTAAACAAGCTTCCACGCTTTGTGTGAAGCATGCAGCATTAACAGGGGTCAAGTCTTCATGGAGAGCAAAGCAGTAGATTGGCTGAGTGCTTCTTTGCAAAAAGGTGCTCTTTAGATCCAAGGACACATGAGAACAACAACAGAGAAAGATCGATGTGATCCATAAGTCATGACCAGAAAATACCAGGCCACACTGCTTTGCAAAAATTACAGCCTTCAGTAAATGGGCTTAGCGCTTACACGTTTCAACTCACATCAGAGTTGAAACTTAACTCAGCCCTGACAACTTCATCAGGGCATGTAAGGTAAGTTTTTGTTAGATCAAAACAATGTGTTTCTTAATAAAATGTTCTTTTTTTATAGATCTCTTGTTCTGTTGGCAGCTGACCCCTGAGACATTCATAAACCTCTTACATGCAAAACTGATTTTCGCTTAATACATCGGTGCTTTGAAATCCAGCTAAAATCCAATGTGTTGACGTGTGCCTTAATATGTCCTCTCAAGACTTTCAATTGTCTTTTTAAAATAGTTCTTAGAGCACTTCTGCCTTCACTCAGCCGTCACCAGCAGAGAGATGTCAAGTAATGAGAGGGAAGAGAGGGAGAACAGCATGCAACATAAATCCACAAAATGAACCAGGGATGTTGCAGTCACAAAATGCTTCTCAACAATGGGGCCACCGAGACTGTCCCCTAAGTCACTCACAATGCAACACGCACACAAGCGTTTAATTCAAAACATAGTTAATTTGCGTTCATACTGGAAAAACAAGGGACCAGTTAGCTTGTGTGCACCTGCATTGTAAATGTGGCAAACAATACAAATAGGTCACCAAGACCTGAATACACAAATCTAACCTCATCTTAGTTCTACCGCTTGGATTTAAGCAAGAAAAAAACAAACTTGGATTTGCCTTTGAGGAGGATTAACAGGACATGTAAAAAACACAACCACAAAAAATAAATAAATAAGGTTTTTTGGGGGGCTCTGGTTTCTATGACTACACTGTTATTGAAAACAATACCTGAGTAAAATTAAGAGAGCTGGGCCAGGCTCTGCTCACACAAACATGGTTTAAATTACTCTCTCTCTGCAGCACGTTTGCTTTTCTTTGTCTTGACTTAACTTTACATTAAACTGGAACTTTGCAATCTGGAAACAATGTCATACAGAAGTTGCATCATTAACTTCAACACGGGCCAATTCACAGAGGGGCTCTGCTTTCCTCTCCTGCCCTTCTCTGCCTCGCTTTGAACTGTGACAATGAGTGTGAAGTTGCAAACAAAATTAATCATAGATGTCACTGGTATTAAGGAGGGGAAAAAGGCAACACCAAACTATGAAATTAAGCAGTGATTGCAGACCTGTATTGAATAAACAGAAAATAAACACCAGACCAGACAGAGTGAAACTGGATCCCTGGAAGTGGGGGGGGGGGCTGCACGAAAACCACACAAGAACCTATTTTTAGGCCTCACAACTCCAGAGAGTGACTGATAAGGTGGCTGAAACAGGTAGGAGCAGACACGGCCACAGAGCTTCACACCCACATACCCATGAACCTCCAACACTTGGGCCCTGGACCCGATTGTGCTCCTCATTGACACATGTTTATGTTTCCCAGCCATCACCCTCAATCAGGACAAAACCAGGCCACCCCTGAACAACTAGACATTTTGGAGCAATCGCACAGCCAGCGATTCAACTGCTGTTTTGTTATCTAATTAGGACATAAAAGCACAGACGAGATTGTTGGCCTGACTCTGATAAAAGGCATCCATCGTGGGGTTTTTTCTTTCAACATAGGTGAGCACAAGGTCAAATAAAGGCCACAGTGGATGCCAGCACAGGCGCCCAGGCTGGCACTGGTACAAGATGTGATGTGCCCACACCCTCCTAAACATCATAGTCAAGAACTTTTCAATGACTTTCCAGGCCCTATTCCCTCAAATTCAAGGATCGAATATGGCATAGTGTGAGACACGGATCAGAAGCACGCAATGAATGCCATTAACACCACTGCAAACCTGCGTCCCGGTGTGTGTGTGTGTGTGTGTGTGTGTGTGTGTGTGGGCTTTCAAATCTCCATGTGAGGCTCTGTGGTCAATGACTATGACAGCCATCAGCCCAACCCTGCTGGAGAACACACTATATGCAGACAGCCGAATGTAGCCTATTTACAAATGTTTTATGTCAAAAAAAGAATATTTTCGTGCACCAAGCATATCAATTCAAGCACATTCAATAAGCTATGTCTAAAAAATTTCAATGCCTTGATTTCTATTCTAAAATTCACAAACATTCAAGGATGTTTATGGCTCATGGGAAGCCTGTATTATTACATCATATGACAAAGTCCAAACCTCAAAATCTGACTCAGTGATAATTAAGATTATCCTGTGGTCACTCAGACATTCAACTGATTTGTCACAGCTCCACATAAAAAATAAAAAAAATCTACAAATTTTCACCTCTATGCTTTGCGACTGTCCTGTTGTACCGTCTGAATGAGGAGACGGATGGCCGATACTTCTGACTATGATGCAAAAACAAACTCTGCATCATGGAATTAGAAATTCCATTTCTGAAAACGATAAACCAATTCCTGAAATATTTTAGCACAGCTTGCGGCTGATTCCTAATTAAACAGATTGAGCTGGATTATTTTTAAGTCAGTGACAACTACTGCCAACAGGCACAAGTCCACAACAAGAGCTGGCAGCTTCTTTCCCGTTTGCTGGCATAAACAGTATCTGCCATACTGTGAAAAACATCTCGGTCGCTCACCTCATCTGAAAAAGTCACAGCCTTGCTAAAGACAGACCAGACATGGGGATTTTATTTTTCGGTTAATGCTGTAGTTTAATGTTTGGTGCTAAAGTTTAAACTGTGTATGACAATATCTACAGCCTGTAGAAAGTGTGTCGGTTTTACTGAAATGCATTAAAGAGGAGCACTTTTGACCGTCGAACGAGTAACGGGTCAGTAGAGCTGCAGGTCAAATGACAGTACAGACGCTCCCACTGGAACCCAGTGCATTCTGGGATACCCAAGTAATCCCCAGCAGCAGTGGCTCTGGGGTGGTCCGGTCCATCTCCAGTTCCAGCGCACTCAATCTGTGTGTGTGTCCTGAGCCCACACTAATGATTGTAGGTAAACTGACCTGGGCTATTGTCATCCTCATGGAGCTGCATGGTAGAGCCTATCACTTTACTGCAGAGGAGGAGAGAAAGTCAGAGACGCTGGGTGGGCAGATGCTCAGACAGAAAGAGGTAAATTACCCCACTCAACTCAACTTGTATTTTTTTTCTCCCTCTGAGAAAAAATATAGGGAGCAGGGTGAGTATTTCTGGGGGGTTGAAATCTGGGAGGGAATTTTGGCATTTGGCACAGTGTGTGTATTTGGCTACGTTCACACTGCAAGCCTGAGTGCTCAAATTGAATTTATTGCTCAGATCCGATTTTTTCCTCTTTTGCTGTTCAATGTGGCCAATGTCAGATTACAGTGTAAACTGCTCATAGTCCTGAACTGACCCATATGCACAGAAGAACAATGACAAAAACGTCACACACAGCACGCCATCATTACACGTAATTTATAGTTCTGCGTTGAATCAAAGTGTAGGTTACGGCGTAGGCTCCACGTCGTTTTGGATCCTACGCCGTAACCTACGCCGTAGCCTACGCCGTAGCCTAACGTGCACCTCCCCAGAATTGTAACTACGCGTCGCAGTGACGCAGACCTCCTGTCTGTCGCTGTATACTGACACCATTTCCCTCAGGGGAAATGGAGCTTGTATTTACTTTTAGTTCACAGATAAGAAACAATAAGGACAGTAATGAGGACAGTAAGGCCTCCACTAAAACAGCATTTCACATCTTGTGTGTGATTTATCCTTCAGGGATTTATACTTGGGATTTATCCAGGTTTCATATGAGAAGAGGGAAAGATCGCCGCTAGGCTAATCAATACAATGTAAAATGCCATAGGCTTGTGCTAATAATGTTAGCATGTTGTATTTGTTTAAAAAAAAACTTTTTAGTACTGGACAGTTGTTTTGTCAGTGAACCTTGTGAGTTGTAATGGAGCAAACTGTGTGCCGTTACCTTTGTTAAATGTTGCTGTTGCCCCTGGCTTTTATAAGAAGAGGGAAAGATCGCCAGCCGCTAGGCTAAGCTATACAATGTAAAATGCCATAGGCTTGTGCCAGTAACGTTAGTATGTTGTATTTGTGGGGAAAATGTGTCCCGATTAACACAGTGTCTGTCTGTCAGTGCTGTGAGTTATAGTGAAGCTGATTTGTGTACTTGTTTTTCAAATTGTCTCTATTAAGCCATGTTTAATGTGTGTTTTGGGTGTGTTTTGAATCAACTAAACTTAACAGCACTTCACAGAAACCACTGCCACTGACTAGTGTTTTGGAGGTGTAACTACAGAGTGACACAGACACACCACTGCAGAAGTAAAAATGCTCACAACGGCATAGGCGACGTGCGTAGGTCTGTGCACAACCATAAATCCCCTTTTAGGAAGCAAACATGGAGGCCACTGAAGTCAGTATCCACGGTTTAGTGTTTCTCACAACAACTCTCCGCTGCATAAGCAAACTCTACTGCTGTCGTTACACAGACGCATCGCTGAAGGGCCGTCTACGGTGCGGCTCACCTCCTAAGCTAACACAGCAGTAGGTAATAGCTGACACCAAGCCGTAAAAACGATCCGTACAAAGTCACAGTGACAGCGTATCTGCTCTGCTCTGTCATTAAACCCGTTCTGTTAGGTAAAGTTAGCCATTTGATGCAAAGCCCTGTCACTGTGTGTATGTGCGGCTGGGGGGACTCTCGTAACTAGCGTGCAGCAGTAGTCCCGTAGCGACGGTCAGTGTTGATATTAGGGTGGGCTGCCACACATTAATCAATGTATAGGAAACACTGAGTTTCATTTATAAGTTGATGTGTTCATATTTAATAATGGAGGTGGATGTCCACATCTGAGGATAAGCTCAAGACTTTCAGTTTAGATCAAAGAATCTCGACAGATTGGGTTTAAATGACAGCCTGATAATCTGCCTCTCTTTTTTTTTATCTAAACAGCCCTTTTATTAAACAAAGTATCTGCAAATGTGCAGTTAATGTAAAAGAGCACTAAGATGGAAGTCTTGGCTTCAGCTGACTGCTAAACACAGTGAAAACAGTTCGGCAGAGCAACAAAACTTAGTGAAGAAGAAGTACACTAATAACACAAGTCATCCAACATGCATGACATTTACCACTGTATGAAAGCCTTTCCATTGAGAGAACAATTTATGCCCTCCTTAAGTCAAATTCTTGTACATGTATATATTATGAAAATGGCCCAACTGCCAGCAGTCCATAAATGATGTAAAGCAGTTTTCAAATTCAGCAGCTCTCACATCAGAAAGATGAAAACTTGGGAGTCGACATAAGTGGGCCTCATGTAGATTTTACAACTTGGCACAGGCACCGACGCGTACTTTACCAATAGACTTTAGGTGACGCTTAACTGTATAAGGTCTGATGCAATTAAACACCCGCCTGCATTAATAGCTCTGGGTTGTATGCAGGCAGGATTTTTGGCCGCATTATCAGATATTTTCTTGAGCTGAGAACATTCTCCACCATGTTAACCCAATTTCCTGCACCTAAACGGTCACTTATTGCGCAGATACTGCTTTAAACATGCTTCTACAGTCACGTTTTATTTTATGTCTGTCATTGCCACAACAATAAACCTCTACTTAACGGAGAAAAAAACACTACACAGAAGGAACTAAATGTGCGGGAGAATGAAAGTTGGAGAGATTGGAAAAATGGGAAAGGAAAACAGACCTTTGATTGGATTCCAGCATAAAAAGAAAACAATACAGAGTTAAAAAGGGAAAGAAAACGCTGATAAATGAAGAGAAAACAAGCCTGGAGGTGGCAAAGGGACAGAGATTCCCAGTTGTCACACTAAAGCAAATAGTTAGTCAAGTTGTCCAGGAGTTGAATGTATTCAAAGTGGCTGTCTCTGCCAGAGACTACTTTTGTTGCACAGGTGCATTAACCATAGCAACAGAGGGGGCCAAGACAGGATCCCAACAGCAGGAATGCAAGTGGCTGAGATATTTGTAATACCTAAACATAGCCAGTCAAAACTCTCTTTCCCCCAGCTGCACACAAATGATACGCATAACCCTACTGGCCTGCTCTAAACAGTTTCTCAGCAGAAATGCACTTAACTACAGGCGCTATGCCTGACATCATGAGGCCACCCCTGCCCTCAAGACTACATTGTCTTTACACCCTCCAGGGCCTACACACAAGTCGGAGGGTTTATCTAGCTGTCAGTCAATTAACAAAGAAACAAAATCATGCATGTCACAAAGGGCTAAACAAAGACAATAAACATACCACATTCCTATAAAAGCAAGCCTCAGCTAGCAGCAGTAGGGGGGGTGTATTTCTACAAGAGCTCGCTACAGGGAGCGGCCAGCTGGAGCTGGACGGACAGGTCAGGAAGGATTCACACAGAGTCAATTAGAGCATAATGACGGAACTGACAAAAAATGGTAATCAGTTTTTTTGAATAAATCTACATGACAAGCTGGCTGTGCAATAGCTGTAGTAGTTAGAAGAGTACAAATAGAGAGGTGGCGAGGTGTTGCTCAGTTTGATGTAAAGGGCTGTTCTCCACAGTCCACTGACTGGCCAGGCTTACAGTTGCCAGACTCTGCAGTTTCTCACGTTCCATAGACAGAGGGCAGGGCGATGCTGGAGAAGAAGTGGTTCATAGGACGTGTTATCCAACCGTGTTGGAAATCACAAATGTTTACAGCTGTTACAAATGGCAGTGTCAAAATTAACTTTCTGACTTTCAGACCAAAGGCATGTGATGGTTAAGCAGATCAGCTGATGTCGCATATGGTAAATAGTGCTTCAAAACTAGGACTGCACAACATGCGTAAAAACACATCAAGTTTTACCTGCCAGTGTGGCAGATAGCCTCCCTAAATTTACTTGTCAAACAGAGAATTTACCCACATTTGGTGCTGATGGGTGATAATTACAGAACTTGCCGAATGGCCACACTGGAAGGCGGGGTGAAAAACCGTCCGTCAGAGAGACGGAGAGATGCAATATCACTTACATTTAGGGACAATGCTGCACAGCTTCTAACAGTCTCCTCTGGAAGATATTTGTAGTGTTGCACTCATAAATGTGAAAAGTGACAGAAAGCCGGAGAGAAGTTCAAACCCTGACTCTTATCACCTCTGCACCACTGGCCAATTATAGTGCAAAGTGAATGTGAATGTCTGATTGCTGGCTTCAGAGAAGTAACAGGAATTAGTCGGACACAGACCCCCAATTCCAATGTGAGAAAGGTGTGGGGGGAAAGGGTTTCAGAAGCTGTCTGATTAATTGGACAATATTCTGAAGAACTATACTGCTGCCTCAAGACCTTCTGGAAATATTTAGGCCATCTTTGTATGGCTTCAGTACAACAACACTTTTCAAAATTCGGCGTTGTTGGTGTTCTGTACATTTCTAAGCCCATTATCTAGTGGTGTGTTTCACCCTTTCCTTTTCGCTGACAATGAAACAACAGCCTAGCCAAATAAAATCAGTAACAATAGTGACCATCTATTCACATGTTCAAGTTCAACAAGGGGCAGGACAAAATATTAATATGGGAATACATTTTATTACTTCCTCTTGCAATATGTTATCCAAACACTGGCACCAATGATCAATGATTTTAGTAAATCATGCAGGCCCTTAAATGAATTCCCCTGCCAACCTGAATACAGAGTCACGACTCCTCATGGTGGCGCTTATCAACTGAATGAGGGTAAAGTGAACAGAATTGGACTAAATTGCAGTGAGGAACCGACTCTCAGTGGAAAAAATGGCAGGCAGCGCAGAGTCGGACAGCAGAGGAAAACAAATCAGAGAAACACCTGCATCTTTTAAATTGAAAGACTAGGCCCACTTTGATTTTTACAACACAGATTGAACAAAAAAAAAAAAAAAAAGGACTATGGGATGTGCAAGACAGAGATAAAACGATTATTCTGCTGCATTTTGTTGTGTTATGAATCCAGCGCATCCTGTTTATTTACAGCCCAACAGTGTTGCCAACTTAGTGTATTCCTTCCAAGATTGAGTGACCTTTCAGACCCTCTAGGGACTTTATTTCTAAAAATAACCTGCTGTCACCATGGCCGCTACAGGTGTAGCCTACTGAGCTCTCTTCCGTTATGAGGCACAGCTCTCAGGATGGCTGCTAACATTTCATTTGCGATGGCATCACCAAAATGCGTCAATGTGTGGAGCCACATAATTCCTGTTTTTTGCCTTTTTAAAAAGGGGTATTTTTTTCTTCTTCAGTTACATTAGTTAGATGACTGCAATGTGTCAAGCACCACAGAACCATTGTATTGTGCTACCATTTTTTATCATGGCCAAAATATCATGAGTTACCATGTGGTTCCCACCACTAATACAGAGACAGATTCATCATTTAAGAGGCAGAGACACCAAATATTTCCACAGAACAGAAAGCAGCAAACGAGGGCAATGGCTCTTGCTTTTCCCTCGCCTGCAACGACACGGTCCCTTGCTGTTACTATCATTAGTGCTCTCTCCACCTGCAATGCAACAAGCTCAGGCATGTTTTCTGAAAGCTGGCAAAAAGCATTCTGGGAAGTATGAGAAACCACTTACCCAAGTAGATATAGACTGCGCAAACTAAAACTAATTTACAAAACTGTGAGCTCAAAAAACACCCTACATTCAACTGAACATCACCGACTGGTAATATATAATGCTAGAGGATTCAAGGGGGGCTTTTCTTTTAAGGTCAAAGTGACTTCCTACCCCTAATGAGACAAGCATGGTGTGGCTTATTGCTCCAGTCTGCTCCTGTCTATACTGTGGTTCAAGTGCAGCCTCCCCACAGCCTTTCAGTGTACCTGACAGGGCCTAATGACTGCTGCAGCCATCACCTGCTGAGAGCACATACAGTGAGGTACGCCCACAGCCTGCCAGCTTGACCGACAGTGCACAATGCAGCAACATTTGCAGACAATGCTGAAGAGTCGGGTAGAAATTGTCCAAAGACGTAACTCCTAATTTTACATGTGGTCGCATGTTAGATGGAAGAGACATGGGTGATGAACAGGAAATAGGTGAGGGTGTCTAAGGATGGGTGGGTGGGGAGTCAAACTCCCATGTCTGGGCTGCAAGGACCTTCTTTGTCATTAGGAGGAAGTGCTCCTGCTTCCTTTGTCTCCAATTAGTTTCTCTGAGGAGCGCAGAGACATCTTTAAGAGAGGGGTTTAAATAATGACCCTTCATCATGCAGGGTAGGCCAGAGGGAGAAAAAGAAAAACAACTTTACTGAGCTCGCTTTGAACATTCAGAGGCATAGTGGTGAGTCAGGGCAACAGGTGGTCCTGAAGATGGTGGACAGGGAAGAGTGAGGACATCCGTCGGGACAAGGGGGAGGAAAGTGGAAATAAATGTAAAGTATGAGCTGAGGTGGGTGCAGAAAAAACCATGGCAGGACACTGGCAGATAGCGGACATAAAGAGAGAGTGAACAAGAGAGTAGATAGGTGGGAGGGGTAGCAGAGGAAAGAAATCTCGTTAGTGAGTTTTTCCCTACTTCAAGGCTTAATGCAAGCAAAAGATAAGACCAATACCAAGTCCAACTCAGCTTCATAAAATCTGAAAAAAACTGAATTTCAACCAGTGAACTATGGTAAACTTTCCTCCATCATACCAGGGGCAAAATCTCTCTGAAAGATATCATCCACAGATTTTCTCTGGTTCCAGGGTTGTTACTGAAACTACAGACTGTACTTGTGCTTTTTCTGTATTCTGGCCACCACGAACAGCATAGACAGTATAGAAGGGATCGAGAGAAAGAGATGCGCCCATCTCTCTATCTCTAAAAGGCAGTGATAATAAAATATGAACCAAGATTTCTGTTACTGTGTTGCCTATTTCTCATCTCAAATGTTTTCAGAAACATATTTTAGCTACACATTTTAACGGTAATCCAAGATCATTTGTTACCAGCTGGCCGCCATTTTGTTTCCTGTGTCAAAACAGACAAGCTCACGCTCAGTCACTCACCAGCGGCACTGACTGTTGGTTTTGTGTGGCACAGAGCATTCTGGTAATTGTTGGTTTTCTAGCTCTTGCGCAAAAGCGAGTACCACAGCCCTCTTTGTCAGTTTTCTCTCGTTATGTAGCACCAATTACAAAAGTGTTTGTCTTTCTACTGCAAAGACAGTCCAGTTTTATGAAAAACACATCTTTCCAGTAGTGAAATACTTCTTTAAGCACAAATATCAAACACTGCCTCTCTGACCTGTGTGACCCAAGTTTTAAAGTAATGTGCCCTCTCTGGCTGAGAAAATAACTCTTCCCAGTGTGAGGAGTTTAGAAGAAGAAGTACAAAACTCCCTCTGCCGTGGCTCGAATCATGCTCTCCTTCTGTGCAGAGCGTTGTTGGCTGAAAGTGATGGAGGGTGTCTGACTCATCTTCAACATCATTCCAGACGGCAAATTCCTTCCGTAATACTGCACTCCTGCTGCCACATCATAGTTAACCCCCTGGCCAAAACAGGTCAGCTTGTTAAAGAGCTTGTCAGCCTCTCCGTCTTTAATACTGTGTCACATAAATGTCACTGGGCTCATTAAAGATCATACACATCTAACAGGCCGCGGCTCAATGAACACATCTTTCCTCTTCAAATCTCCAACTGTGCTCCGCTGCGCTGTAAGCAGGCTACTTCTGGTTTAGAGGAATATGGAAGGTGAGTGCAATGATATCAGCTGCCGGCTGAGCGGATTCATGCCGCGCTTCTACCTGTTAATACCCATGAAGGGAACAGTGACAAAGATCTTTTGACAGTGTAAATGGAAAACAGATTTTCCATCAAGGTGCACTGAAAGGCCTCTCAACTGTCTGGTGAAAGAGCAAGCGAGTTGGATACACAGTTTTTCTTTTATCCATTCTGTTTACAGACTTCTGCAGAGTAACCCAGGTCAAACCAAAACAAAGAGGTAAAACCACTTAAGATGATCTGAATAAACCCAGAGACTGCAAAAAGGGAAGGAGTGGAAGAGGATGGGAGTAATTCAAAGATCAACAGAGAAGTAAAAGACAGCAAGGAATTAATGAAAAAAAAAAGAGGAGTGCAGGTTTATAGCAGGGCAGAAGCAGTGTTGCAATGAGAAGACTATTTAGTAAATAGAAGTAAACACACAAATCTGTGCAGCTGTGCGGGGTTGGATGGCCCATGTAAGGGCTGTGTGTTCTTATTAAACCCCAGGGGGCCCAAATAGTGACACTGCACCTGCATTAAGGGGAGCAAAGGCGAGCGCAAGATTATGAAAGGAAACGAGAATAAATAGATAGATCCCGGAAAGGCAAGGCAGGATACAAGCTGGCATTGTGTTCAAACAACAGTTTATCACTCAAGTGCTAAACTTCAAAAGGAGGAACATACTACTTGGTGCAAGTTTAGAAAAACAAGCTTGGCATTTAAACTGGCATTCTGTGCCATATTTGTTGAGGGAAAAAAAGACGATTTTACTACTGTTAATAGGTTTCAGCTTGCTTTTCTGCATTTCCTTTGGGGATCAGTCTGAAGAAAACCATGAAATCTAAGTCAGTGGTTCGTCAAAGCCTAATAAGATGCATGATTTGTTCTGAATTTAATTTACAAAAATATGCTTGGTTCTAGAGAGCATACTTTGAACAATTTAAGCGCATACATGGCACACATACAGAATGTGCATGATAGTTCTCACCTTAGGAAGCAAGGGCGTGGCTTTCTTGCTCTTCTTCCCTGAGGGATCATCCAGCATGTCTGGTTCAAAGGTGTAGAGCTCGGCCAGCTCGTTCGTTGTAAAGTGCCTCTCAATCTGCTGCTGGTCCACCACTCGGAATGACAAAGACTGCTTGGTTACCTGCCGGTCATAAATCTTCTCCTCCATTGTACCCTAAAAGAAAAAGACAATGTAATGAAAAGACAGCCAAGGAAGAATACCTCTTTACTTACAGAAAGTATCAAAACAGTTTGATAATCTGACCTGGGCCAGGAACCTGTACACGTAAACAGTCCTAATCTGGCCAAAGCGATAGACCCTGAAGATACTCTGGACGTCGTAGGAGGGGTTCCAAGAGGCGTCAAAGATGATGACCCTGTTAGCTGCCACCAGGTTGATGCCAAGAGAGCCAGCTCGTGTTGAAATGAGGAACAAACGACCTCTAGGAAAGAGAGCGGGGAAGAGAGAGGCAAGTTAGTGCTTAAAATGCCCAATGTTTATGTAGTTTTTTGTTGAACCACAAGCCTCACACAGATTTACATTACCTAGGTTTATGAAAAAAAAAACACTTGACACTTGGTGACTAGCAGATGAATTAGAATGGTAGGTGTAGTTAGCATCTTTAGTTTGTATTGTTTGTGAGCTTGTAGGATAACTGGTAGTGGCTGACACAACATTAGTGGTTGTGAAACATATACTAATATTCGAAACAACAGGGTTGTTGGTAGAGGTTAGTGGAAGGAAGCCCCGGGGTCGGGTTTACATCCTTAAATTGCACACTCTATCAGGTTTGTTATCAAAACTTAACCTCTGCTAATGCAAACTCTGCTCCCTGTACTGACAAGTTCACTCTGCCTTGGAGGTTTCGCGTTTTTTGCTGGTGTTGTGTCGAAATCTGTTCCCTAGTCGATATGCTTTTTCTGTACTAGACAGCGATTGGCTTTTGTTAGTAACATACCTAATTTAGCTCACCCAACGTACATTTGAATCTCAGATTTAAGGGAAATGCACAGACATCACCCCCTTCAGTAAAAGAATGTGAAAACACTTCATGAGTAACTAAATTTGCACAGATACAAGTCAGTATGGTCATGGTCAGACCTTTTAGGGGACATAAACAGAAGATAAACACATTTTTGAGTGTAGGTTCAGTATATTACCTTGTGTTACTGGTGTCATTAAACTCTTCAGCCCACTTCTTCCTGGTGGTGGCATTGGTGGAACCATCCAGGCGATAGTAGTCAATGTTCCTGTACCACTTCCCTTCACCTTTAGATACATGTTAAAGTTATGAAGTGTGCTGTGAATATTCAACATCTCAATCTGTGCTCCACAAAACCTTCAAAATGCATGTGTTACCATCAGCTCAGCCTTTTCCTTGTCAAAAGGACTTAGTTTGGGTATTAGCAGACAGCAGATAGATGGTTGTGTTGGTTAGAGGCCAGCCGTGTTTAGCCTTCAAGATGGCCAACCCCCTACCAGCCTTCATAACCAACATCTCAGTATGTTTCCAATTACGGCACTGTGATCTTTTCATTACAAATTACAAACCCTTGAGCAAACATTTTTTTGTGGAATAAAAAGTCAAGGTCTAATCATTTTCAAAATGAAAGTAAAAACAGCTGCTGGAGTTTAATTAGGAACATGACCTTACACCAGCGGCGATGTGTGTGTGTGTGTGTGTCTGTGTGTGTTTAAGGGTAATAAGCACTCCAGCATGTACAAAAATGCATTTTGCATGTAGGCTGTCTTACAAGTGTGAAACCTGCACTTCCATATGAAAATACTTCAGCTTTCTCCAAAGCTAACGCTAGCATTTTTTTATATATCGCACACAGTTTAGCCTGTTCAAAGACGACAGTGTAAAACCACAAAAATGACTTTGAGACAGACAACTGGGCTCCTCGAGCTCCATAAGTCAGTAGCTGGCTTCCAATATTGAACATTGCTCTGTGAATTTCACACATCATGAAACTAAAAGCAGCAAGTCAAATCATAACATTAAGATGGAAGCTGATCATGGGCAACTCATTCAGTGGTTAGTAGGGCTGTCCCAAATGCCATTTTTTAACATTCGGACCTTCGGCAGAATTTATAACGAATATTCGAATATTCGTTCACGGCGGGCGGGCGGGCGGGGGTGCTGCGGCCGTGCTGCCTGCTCTCTCCAGTTTTACGCCAGGCTCGGCTCCTTTCAAAGACTCCTTGCGAAGCATTCCTCCGGGGTTTTTTCGGACCTAATTGTATTGCGGAGTTTTGCACAGCAGTGACCGAAACTTTGCTCTCAAACCACAAAAAAATGTGATGGCACAACAGTCTCCTTCAGTACATTATTCTGTGCTTTCTTTTGATTTTCACATTGGCTAGTCATCCTGTTTAATTTGTCTTCTGATTAAATTGGAACCGCTGTAACAAGTTGTAGGAAGCCTCTGCAAGTAATTGGTTGCTGGCAGACACTCTGTGCTGCGCTGCTGGTTCTGCCGGCCTGAATAGAATATAATGTCTATAGCCTTACTGTTGTGTACAGCCTTTATAGACTGAGCTGAGTAGTGATGCGCGGGTCGACCCGTAACCCGCGGGACCCGCAAATGGACCTGCGGGTCGGGCAGCAGTGATCGTCTGTTAAATCGGTCTGTAAATGATATTTTGACATTATTGGCTATTACTGTCATGGCATCCGAAGGTACTGATGCGTTGAGCAGGTGACAGTCCGCGGTCGTTTTCAAAACACACTTGTGTCACGCACTCCAAAAGAAACTTGTTGAAACTTTAAACAATAATTTATTGTACAAAACGGGGGAAACAAACGTTGACAAAAACGGTTCCATAATTCATATTAAATTCAAAAGATAACGAAAAAACAGCTACAAGTTAGAGGGAATAGTGATAAAGTGGTAAAACCTGGCATTGATCCACAGCCTCAGACGGATGCGCTCAAGCCTGCCGTGCGCACAAGCTCCGTTGGTAGGGGATACAATATTTTCACATTTAACAATGCAATTTAAAAGTTTTGATTTTTATTGATAACCTACATTTACAACAACAAAAAGACTACATTTAGCACCAAAAAAATATGTAAAAAAAATAAAAATAATAATAATAATAATAATAATAAAAAAATAAGTGAATAAAAAAACGAATATCGAATACCAAATTTTCATAACGAATACCTACCCATAGAAACGAATATCTGAATATTTGGGTACAGCCCTAGTGGTTAGGTTAACCCATTGACAGGCATGTCGACTTAATACAGTGAGAATTTCTTGGATAAGAGGCCTTGTAAGACTGCACTAAAGAAATCTACCTTTGTATGGTGAGATTTTTTCTTCATCTTTAGCTCTGCAGGACAACTCCAGGAAATCCTCGATCAGATCAAGAGAGATGAGAGACTGACTGAACACCAACCTGAGGATGAATGAGGATAGAAGATACACCAGGGTCATTTCACCACAGCTACATGTCATTCTGTGATTAACACAAACTTTCCAGTCACACAGCACAACAGATAAAGATTTTATTTGCACACAGACTGCAGGCACACTTACACTTTTTCATCTACTTCCTCTGCCATGCGCAGGATCTCAAAGAGGAGCATCATTTTTCCAGAGTGCTCCAGGACCTCAGCGTCAGCCTCAGTGACAAACTCCTTGTACCAGTCAGCACTGGGACTCCCTGGTGCTGAGCTGGCGGCCCGAGCTGTATGTCACACGAAAAGTTACTGATTAGTCTTCTGGCAGTCTGTAGAGTCTCACAACAAGAAGCAGTAACAAAGACATCAAGCTTCATAAACAGAGCAGCTGCAGTGTGTGCAGATGTAAGCTGCCAAAGCAACAATGTCATGTCTATAATAAACTGACCTCTAAAGCAACTTCTGAAAAACCATTTAATGTTTTTCTAAAAAGATATGGGTGACACCAATGGCGTATGTGTTTAAGAGTAATCATTCTGAACAAAGGCAAAACAACCCAGATATTCCTGTACGTGCCATTCTGGTCTCTCTAATACTAAGCCAACTACTCATAATGCTCCCATATGTATAACAAACTTACGTTCTTCTACAGGCTCTGGTCTGTTCCGACCTTCTCCATTTCTGCCCCGAGAGCTGGTGTTCCACTCCTTGATGACCTCCACATCGTCACTGTCCGAGTCATCAGATCCTCTCTTTTTTCCCTTCCCTTGCTTCTTTTTCCTATTAGGAAGGAGGAATGATGGACGAGACGGGGTCAGCGAGAATAACAGATGCAAGAGAGAGGGGCAGTTAAACGATCTCTGTATGAATCTATAACAAGGGAAAATGGACTTGAGATCTTATTTTACTTTTTCGCCCTCTCATCCTCAGAGGTCATACTCATGGAGGATTCTTCTGTTTCTGAAGCGATGAACTCGTCCATGCTGTCCTCATCAAAGAAACCCTGCAAGAGAGTGCGCTCGCGTGAGTCTGTGCGATGATATAGGTCAACCAAACACTGAGAGCTGGATTGTGGGTAGCAGAAATGATGCATAAGGGAAAATTTTTGCCACAGTGGCAACATGTGTGTTGTTCTCCTCCGGTGCATGACCTGTCAGCACTATGTTTCTATTGTTTTCCCGCAGTGTGTGTGATTTGCGCTAATGTATTCCCAGTTTTTGAGTTCGTGTTTAGTGTGGTTTAGTCTCGTCTTCCCCAGCCCTACCCTGTTTTCTTTGCTGATGTAGTCCAGCTGAAGGCACCAGGGATGGGTCCAGATTCTGCTGAGCATCTGGAAATCCTGGAAGAGTTTGGTCCCTGCGCGGCCCCGGCCCCCCTCCATAGCATTCCCCACACCTGCACACAAGGGAAAGAGTGTGAGGAGGAAGATGGATGTGTGTTTGCATTATGAGCTTGACAACGTGCCCTCAATCTCTTCATACATAATGACTTGTGTGGAAAATGAAATGCAACAAAACTTGGGCCCAATCCCATTTCTTATTCTTACCCCTACCCCTCATTTTTGGGTGCAACCTTGCCCCTCAGAACAGAGTTACGAGGATTAGGAGGTTAAATATTTCCCCTATGAAATGGGACAACCCTTGAAGACCCTGATAAGTCATTGATAGATGTTGATGCTGGTGTTTACATAAACAGACTGTTGCCAGACATTGTGAAAATGCCTTCTTCTGTTGCAGGAATTTGTTTAGCGTGGGCTATATTCAGCCTTTTGTGGGTGTCAGGATGCTAGCAATTTGTTCACAACTTAAGTTTCATGCTATCAATCCATCTAACAAATCATCAAATATAAGAGAACACTGTTTCATTACCAGGCCACCGGCGGTGCTCTGTAAGCTAACCGTAGCGACCTGTGCTCAACACTGCACTGATATTAAAAGACCAGTAACCAGTGCAGCAACTTTGCAGCTGGAGTTAATTGAAAGCTAGTTAGCTTGGCTACCGAGACATCATCATACTAGTGATATCCTTTGTTATGCTTGTAACTTACTAATGATTTCTCATGACATTCAATGTGAAGTGTGCCTCTGAAAAACCTCTTTTTGGAGGGCCATGTAGCCCTGACACTTAAACCTACCCCTCTGTTCCAGCAAGAATCTGAATGCCTTACCCCTCAATGTGAATGTGCAAAACAGAGAGGCAAAGTCAAGTTGGGAGATTAGGCCTTTAACATACCAAGCAAATACCACAGAGGGTCAGATACATATTCAGAGCTTTAAGTTGTCTTGTGTAATCTGTTAAATTGGCAGATTTATGAACGTAGTGAGTGGCAGCTGCTGAAATGTTAATGTTGTGACTGCTCTATGTTTTGGCCTGCATTGACCCAGGGAGGTCAGAAGTTACATTGGGTTTAACAAATGCAGCAGCAAAAAGAGTAAACCATTCGTGGCCACCCCCCAACCTCCCCTTGCAGACTGACTGGTGGTGTGGGTCCAAAAACACCACTGCGGAGGTCCAGAGCCACAGTCACAACTTCAGCACTGTGCCCTGTGGACAACCTGGCCTAATGAGCCACAGCACATACCACCATAACCCCCCCATCACTCCTCTTCTTACATACCGACTCTCCTGTTCTTTGTTTTCGCTTTTGGTGTAAAACCTCTGGCCCCTCCTCCTGCTAAATTTCTTTCCCTTTCCTTTATGCCCCCACATTCCCCCCTTTTACCCCCCACCCTCTGTTCCCTCTCTCTCCCAGAGCTCTTCATTAGGGAGACGTGGGAAACTGGGCTTAAACCCTGCCTGCGGCACTCTGCCAGCTGCCACTCTAAAACACACACGCACACACACACGTCCTGGGCCACATTCTGAGAGGAAAGTCCACTAAACGACTTAACAATGCGGCATGAAAAAGTGAGAGACCAGAATGGCCTTCCATTTATCTAAAAACTTTGTCCGTGTAAAAGACATCCAGTCAAGAGAGCACTTCAAGAGAAACAAGACTCCAGCAGAAGGACTTGGCCTAGTCCTAAACTATACGTTTTTCAGTAGAATACTCAATTGAATTTTCTTCTAGTCTAAGACTAGACTAAATCCGTTTGAGCAATTAGACCTGACACTGTAAAACCCCTGCTAGCAGCCTCTAGAGGCTCCACTGCTCCTAACACCCAGAAAGATCAGAGTAGTTTGAACTGGGCAAGCAAGTGGCACTGCCATTCTCAACACCCTGTACTCCTGTTCACTCGAGCATGGTTCTCACCTGTGAAGTGCTCCAGGTAGTATCTGTAGAGTTTACACTGGATGGGAGTCACTCTGACCGACAACACATACTCATGTTTGGGAGGCAGGAACTTGGTGAGCGCTGTGTAATCTTTCCTCTGGGAAGCAGAAAGAAATGACTCTTTTGAGGAGGCAAAGAGAACAAGAGTTACATTTCCTACTTAGTTTTATTTTTTATTACCTGGACACAGCCAGCCAGCATCTCATAGAGGATGTGAGCCCTCTTCTTCATGATCCGGACATCTTGAAATGTGGAATCGGCACACTGACCATTCTGAATGGGGTTAATGAAGCGGTTCCTGAACTCCTTAATTGACCCAAGAAGGTTCTCCTTGATGAAGTTCACCATGCAGTGGTCTGGTATGAAGACAAAGATAGTTTTAGATATATCCACAACCACACCAAATATTGGTCTGCTGTCATCTACTTTACCTACTTGACCTTAGATATCCTTCAAGTATGCACTAATGTTGACAGAACAGGTTTCATGTACTATGCACCTTTTATATGGCATAAACAGCAAACTGCCCTCAAACTAGTGTCTTATATCCTCCTTAAATTTTTAAAGCTTTATTATCTGATGTGCTTCATGATTCTTGTAACCTTTTTTTATAGCTGCTTGGTTTTTTTTGTAGTTGTGTTGCTCCTGTTTTGTCGGTTTTGCTGGTTGTGTTTTTGTGAAGGTTTCTATTCTCTTAATCTCAATGAGATGGACTGATTAAATCAAAAATAAAAATAAACCCAAGGCAGTCTCACATTCAACAAGGTTGTTTTGCAGAGGCGTTCCAGTCAGCACAATCCTCCTCCTTGTCCTGATAGAGTTCATTGCTTTGGACACAGCAGAGGCCTCGTTCTTCAGGATGTGACCTTCATCACAGATTACCAGGTCTGGACCTGGTGATAGCAAAGAAGACAAAAGGAAAGCTTGTCATAGTGGAAGTACAGCTGGAGACATATTTGGGAAAAAAAGATGATTCCTCATTATGAACTAGTTGAGTAACTGATGTAACAACAGTGATGTCTTTTGGACTTCTTTCACACACTTTTAAGCTTTAAATGATTATATCACCTTTAATACCAGAATTTCGGCCAATGTCTGGTAACTGTCTGAACAGATCACACTCCTTAACAGTTATGCATGCATGCAAAAAGACTAATGTCAAAGTCATGCAGATGCAAACACATCAAATGGAGACTTAATTGATCAATACAACATGAATGTGTGATTAATATTTGAAGACCTTTGCGAAACATTTGATTTGGATAGTCCACCTACAGATAGTTTATAGAGCAGCGAATTAGTTGAGCTTCAACAATACAACCGTTTCGCTTTATTCTGTGGATGTTTATTTATAGAGTACATGGACAATTTACAATGTATTCTCAGAATAATTTTGTTTAACTTGAACTATTCACTCATCCTGTGCAGTAGACTGAATTAAGTTCAACTATATTACTCCAAGAACATGTAGGTATGTTCATGAAGTGCCACATACACTCTATAGATAATCTATTAAGCATCTACAGAATAAAGTGAAACAGCTGAATTGTTGAATCTCAAATAATAAGCTGTTCAAATGTTACAAATACTCTACAAACTATCTGAAGGTGGACGACCCAAATAAAGGGTATTTAACTTTCACAGCTGTCCTTTATCTTTTCTACTAGTACCTCAAACATTTTGTATGTTGGACCAATAAGCAAGGAACATAATCTTGGAGGAGGGTTGGTTACCAAACACGATGTGGGGTATCGACCAAATCACGTCTGTACTACAGAGTACTGATTCATGTTAAATCCATCTGTGCCACATTTTGGTACCCAAGAGTGCATCTGGGTGACATTGGATTTTTAGTTGACATCTGATATGCCGATATACAACAACTCATTTGGCCGATAACTGATATTGATATATCCATATAATATGAAAAATTATGCAACTTTCTTGCCCAAATCCTCGCTGGCCATTAGCTAGCTCAGCAGTTGAGTTTACGTCGGTCGGCAGATCAAGAGAGAATAATGCTACATCAGAAGAGGACAACACATCGCTGCGGGACTTATCCTTGGACACCGTAGTTTTTTGTTTTTTTGGCATCAGCCTTTGGATTTGAAACTTTTTTTCTGTGAAGGACCTTGTTAGGCAGCAGCCTCTGGATTTACCGCAGTCTGGATGGTGCGGTGTTGTAAGTTACTAAACTCTGAACACACAGATTTACTCCTCGGAGCTCCAGCGTGCATACTACATAGACTTTCACAGACTGTAATGGTAACACATTCGTACGCCCAATTGTTTTATTGTTCAGTAAGTTTTATTCGTAACAGTTTGTTAATACAATGAAATGACAAACTTGTTTGGGTGTCTAGTTACTTTATGGTGATTGTGAATTTTATCTTCACACAGAGGTATCATCATCTTGTATTGTATTGTAAGTCCTTCTGCACCAAAAAGTTAGTAATCTTTGGTTAATGGCCCTTTCATTGACATTTACACAATTGCCAAAGTTATCTAACGACTGTGAAAGGGTTACATGTATTTAGTCTATTTGTCTTGTTTGTTTTATTTTTTTGTCATTTCTATTCTTTATACATACTTGTGTATCTTTCAGATATGTTGTTTTGTTACCTGTGCTGCATCATTTATCGGATATTTTGTACATGTCATTTAGGCCAAACCACTGACATTATTGTGCATCCCTAGTGAGAACACAGGGTTTAGACAAGAGGTGAACTGCCGTGAAGCACCTGAAGCCTAAAAGCCAGCCGTGGAGCGCCAAAGCCAGGAATGGAGCTCAGCAGAGCTGCCAGGTTCAACTTCAGACAGGTGTCGGAAGCACCCCTTAGCCAAGAAGCCAGCAACGGTGCTCCTTTGGCTTCCCAGCAAGCCAAAACTATTGTTGCAGCGCCGATCTGCAGCAATAGGTTTGGCATCTGGTCGAGTTTCTTTTCCATTTTAATTTAGTAATAGCCTTATCTTACTGCTAGACGAGCAGAAACAGACAGACACGCACACAAGCAGACAAACAGAGACAGAAGATGAGCTCTATGTGTGACTAGAGAAGAGCAGAGGAGCAGAATTGTGTATTTGACTACTTCGTCACCCCTGCAGCTTGTTCAAACATTTAATTTTTGTTATTACAGAGAAAGTTAAGTCTCGAAAAAAGCTACCATTGGATACTGTTACCGAATTCCAGTTACTGGCACCAGCAGTTGTATGTTATTAATAAGAGCTCATACATAAGGGGGATGTTTTTCTAATTTTTGTTTGCTTTAAGTGGCAGTTTAAACACAAACGCATTACACAGCACTGTACCTGGATCTACCAGTGTCCTCTGAAAGATCTCTTTGAGCTTCTTGCTCTTGATGTTCCTGCCCTGTGTCAGGTTTCGGTACATCTCGTAGCCGATGATCATTACACCACCCATGTCATGCCATCTCTGGAGAGCGTATGATCGCTCCTGTGGTCTTTTTACTGTGGCCAGCTCAGTCACCTGATAAACACAAGATAGACATCGATCAATAAAAGGAAGGCATAAATCAGGAATGTAATTATGCACATACAAAACAAACACCACCACATTTGTCAAATAGGACCTTAATTAAAGGATACAAAACCAACTGCTTACCTCTAAACTCTCGTCATCCTTCATTCCTTCTTGCCACTTCTCAAACTCGTTGAGCCAATTAAGGACAGTGTTCAGGGGACAAACCACCAGCGCTGTGGAGAAGTCGAGCTTCTCACAAAGGAGCAAAGTGTGGAGTAATGTCACCACCTACAGGGCAAAAGCAGAACTACAGTTAAAACATGGTTAACAGTGTGACAACATACAGGTCAATGATCAGGGTTTAACAGGCTCAAGGCAGCAGTTTACATGTGAAATTCTTAGTTATAACTTGTGCTACTGCAGGTTTGTGACACCTAAAAAATGTTGGGTTGATGTTTGTACAAGACTGGCAGTTTCTTCAAGTAAAAGCAGTCAACATGAGCCAAGTGTCTGTACATAGCCAGAAAACAAAAAGTATTTTGTGTTAAGTACTTGGACGAAAAAGTAAGAAAATAATGTTTTACAGTTCAGACAACATAATTTTGGTTCATTTATTCAAAACTAAATAAGCAATTCCAGGTACACAGATATGTACCAAAGGGATAGAGACACACCCATAGTTCTGTAGCTTTCCACATCATCAGTTTAAGATTAATGTACTGTTTCGTTCCATATTGCACGGCTTTAATGTAGTTATCACCACAGACAGGCATGCTGCTCTCTCCTCCATACCTGCAGAGTTTTCCCCAGACCCATACAGTGGGCAAGGATGCAGCCGGAGCCAGCAGACTTCTCGATCTTCCTCACAGATTCACAGCAGCAGTCCCACATGAACTGCACCCCTGAAATAAATCACAGAGGCCGACATCAGTCCAGAGCATCTCAGTGCTTCACATGCAGGGTTCGCTAGTATCAGACATTCACTTATATTCCACAAGACACTCTAAGAACTTTTATCTTCTGTACTGTCGGACTTTTCTTAATCAATATTCACTGAAACACAGAGGGCCATCTCTTTGAAACAACCTACATCCATCACTACGATTAGCAACCACATTATTGTTATTCAAAAAACACATGAAAAGGACTGTCATTTAGAAAGAATCTCAACACTTAATGGATTCATTTGTATTACGTCTCAGCTTGTAAATACAAACTTTTATGTAACTGGTGTATTTCTATCAATTTTGTATTATTGTTATTTAATAGGGGAGGTATCTCCATAAGCTATTTTTGTCTTCTAACTTATTTTGCACAATGTTCAAACCTTTCATTATATTTTGTCTTGTCTATACACGTGTGTGCAAATAAAAAAGGGAAAAAATTATTGCAGTTCATCCATGTTGATCTTTTTCTGTAACCAAATTCACTCACCGTCCACCTGGTGAGGTTTGAGCTTTGTGACAAGGTTCCTGTGCACCTGTACCAGTGGCTCCTTGGTCTCTTCATCCTCATCCAGCACCAGCTTGGTGGTGATAGGACAGGTTACCTGGGAAGACTCTTCCACCACAATCACCTAAAGAAGGATCAGAGATAGAGGAGTCACACAAACATAATTTCATCATATGACGACAGAGTCAAGGCAGCCAAACGAAATAAAATGAGGCCACGTTTTATCACTTTTTGCACACGAATTCCCCATCTCAGGCTAACTGAAACACTGAAACACTTTCGGTTAATTTGTGCTCAAGAGATAAGTGTTTAAACAGTGAGCATCCATGCGCGGCCCACATCCTGTGGTCCCTCCGCCTTTATCCTGGTCGCTAGGAGACCATAGGTGGAGACCTGAATTAAACAATTCATGACCTCTGATGCTTCATCAAGTTCATCACATCCTAAATCTATACAAGTGTGTGATAACACTGTGTGATTTAAACTCTCTTGATGAACAGCAGCAACAGCAGGAGTCGGACTGCACTTGTGATTGAAAGTAAAAAAAAGCTGACTGACAAGACGATGGCAGATGATTTGGCGTTTAAACGTGCAATATGTAATTTTCTGCCGCTAGGGGGTCTCAAACCAAAACAATAACAGAAGACGGAGTTGGATGATGTCACGAAGTAGAGTGGGATCATGGGAATTGTAGTCATATAACAGATACAGATCTGACGTTCCTCACTCCGTGAAACCGAAACTGACCGTGGCAGCTCTCTTCTTATCCCAAATTCTTCTGGGATCGCTTGGTTGACCCGTACGTTTCCATTTTATCGGCTTGTTTACCAGGACAGCTTCGGTGTCAGAAGGTGCAGCAACCGTCAATGCATAATCATGATCCATGACGAGTTAGCTTAGCCTAGCAACAGTAACGTTCATTCTCTGACGTCTCATCCGGTCTGCTTCTTCTTCTTCTTCTTCATTTAATGGCTATGGTAACTGGAGTTACGTCGCCATTGACATGCGACCTAATGACACGGTCCGTAACTTTTATTAATATTTCATATTTATCTGGGTTTGAAAAATTGTTGAAAACATTTCTGATAATCAAAGTACACAACTAAACAAACTATATAATATTGGTTTAGTCATTTTTAGACATTTTTATGTGGAAAAACTACATATTATACCTTTAAGTGAAAAGCAAAAAGGCCTATTTGGCAATATTTTTTATTTAAACCTTGTGCTAACAGGGAACCTGGTAACATTAATGAGGAAAGAAAGAGTTGGTAACATCGCTAAGAAGTTAGAGGTATGTAGCCATCGTTGTCTTCATCTAACAGCTCCTTGTTCCTTTGCTCCCTGCAATTTTTCAAATTGACCTGCTGCCAACAGGTGCTGTTTTGTAGAAGCATATTTGATGAACGATAGCAGTAGTGCTAATCTGGTTGACAACCCACCACATTACCCATGAGTACTTCACAATAAAAGTCAACTCATGTTTCACCAGTTCAACGCTTTAATGCAGGCATGCCCAGAGTGTGGCCCAGGGGCTGATCATGGCCTCTGAGCCAATCTTAAACGGCCCGTGACTTGTCTTTCAGAATTTACTAGATGTGGCCCGCCCCATAAATTGGCTAGTTCACTTGGCATTTTTTCTGCTCACCTCACGATGGCAGGACTGTCAGTTTGTTGACATGGACCAAGGAAGGAACTACGCAGGTGGAACTAATGTGTTTTTACAAGAATTTCCCCATGAGGAAGCATCATCTATCTGTCTATCTATTCATCTGTAAATAAGCGAAGGGACAGTTACCTAACAGCAGACATTCCCTCCTAAGTAGCTACATGGCCACAGCAAAGAAGCAAAAGTCATCAGCGAAGGCTGCTGCTTTTAAGAGTGGTGGAAAGGTGAATATGTTTTGCATGGTTTTTATGTTTTTTTTAATAACCCATATGATGTGAGAAGCAGCTGACCCACATTCAGAGGGTTTGGACACCACTGCTTTAATGTAAAGCTGCAGCAGTAGGAACTGTTTGGTTTGCATTAGCAATAACTTAATTCAGTGCCCTTCAGATATTGAGCATCACAGACGAATATCTTTTCTTGTGAGATGTCAGGTGTAATCGGTAACACTGTCACTGTTACAAGTATATTTACGGGAGGAAAAATGTCCTCACTGTGGCATCCCTAACTACTAGTAGCACCATTATACACAAAAATAAACAGCTAACAGGACACTGTGTTTTAACAATATTCTACTTCACATGCAGAGTTTCCCTCTACTGTGGTAGGGACCATGGAGATATGAATTATTACATTATTCTTCAAAATAAAGCTTTAAAATAAAAGCAGCACCATTTACCAAAGTAAAGCCCACATGTTGAATGGCTTATTGTTTTGACTGTCTGTTACTTAGCAGAGCTCGCTGCCAGCTACATTTCTGACCGTTTACCAGTGTGGTTTCATACATTTATAGCTGTACACGACTAAATTTCTGGATTTAAGGTGAAGAAACCGAAATGAGACTGATGACTGGTCTTTTACACATGTAAAACGTCATCAAACTAATCCAGCACTGTTATGCACATACCAATCGGAAGTGTAAGACAATGACCTCTAATCAAACTAATGCCTCTCCTTCCATTTCTCACACTCTGATGAGCACTTTTTGGAGTTTAATTACTTAAGGCGAAGTGGACTATTTGATCTGACAGACAGTGAGAGATCAGCAGCAGGCTGGACTGTTATCAGTCTGCTGAACTCAAAGTGGTTATGTCTTGTCCACATGTCCATCACTTGCTTGAGTATCTACATGATAAAGCGCTGCTCAGCTAGTAATTACTTCCTCTAGAAACTGAGAAAAATCTTCAAGTTGTATCGCAGTACTGAATGAGGTCTTGAACATTTCTCCTGGAATGCCGTATCATGAGGAGACTAACCAAGCCTAGTGTTGGAAATGTAATAGCTGAAGGCTTTGAACACACAGCCTGTGCTTCAGACCAACAGCGGAAGATTTAATTTTTACCTCTCGCAGTTTCTTCCTCAGTGCCTCTCTCTCAGCTATACGTTTCCTCCTCTCCTCTTCTTCTTTCAGAGCATCTCTCGTCTCTGTCCGCAGCTTGTCGTCCTTCAGGATTTTGCGGATCTTTTTACGTCCTTTGCGTCCGTCTTCATCTCCGTCTTCATCACCTTCCTCTCCGCTCTGTGGAAATGAACATTAAGTTCAGCCCTCTGATCTTCAGCCCTTAGGAAAAAAATTCACTTCCTATGATCAGTCGCCAAGCAACCATATGATTAATTTGTGCCCTCAATAATCCTCACAACACACTCCAGGGGTAAGTTCAAATAACATTTTATGTGTCATGCCTGACTTGACTAGTAAACGTTATGTGGGTCCATCTCATCCACCTGGCAAATCCTGCCACAGAAAAAAAAAACACTTTGGGACGGTTCAAGACGACTACCAAGTGCTCTGCATTTTAAAATACCTTCTCATTGCTGGATGAGGAATCCTGAACTTTGATCCTGCGTCGCTTCTTCTTCTGATTATAACTTCTCTGTTTCTCATCGTCCTTCTTCTTTGATGATCTACAGACACAAAACAGAATCACTCTGAGCAAGAGCAGCAGGAAATCAACCCAGATCCAGTGTCAGCAATAAATTACTACTGATTAGATGTAGTGTTCTCTTCTCACCTAGTCTTTCGACGCTTCCCCTCATTCTCCGATTCACTAAGTTCCTCGCTTATCCCCGACTCTGCACTGGTCTCTGACTTCTCAAAATCTGAGTCTGAAGAGTCATCGCTGTCTACTGACAGACAAATAGAAGAAACAAAAGTCACTTGCTGGTATCATAATTAAATATATTTGCGCCCATATACTTGGACATGGCACACAGGGCAAATAGAAAATGAGAAAGGACCTTTCTTCTTCTTGCCCCCCTTGTTCTTCTTTTTACTAGCAGTTTTCTCCTCCCCTGATTCTCCCTCACTCAGAGAGAGTTTATGACGGAGCAATTTGTGGCGTCTGCTGCGCTTCTTCACTTCAATGTCAGAGCCGCTTGAGTCATCTGAATCCTCATCTTCAAAGACAGAAGCAAATAGTTTGAGACGATACACAATGAAAGTCTTAGGTGTAAACAGCTAGATATATTTAGCACACGTATTCTACCTTGCTGCTCTTCTTCATCTTCATCCTCTTTTTTAACTTTCTTGGAGGACTTTTCATCCTTTCCTGCGCCTTCATTATCAGAGGAGCTCTCTGCTCCAGAAGAGTAGTTGGATTTTATTTGGGCAAGAAGCATTTTCTTTGCAATCCTTCAGAAGAAAAAGAAAAAATACACACAGACACAGAGAAAAGAGGAAGAAGGTTCACATTAATCACATCTTATAAAGTTAATGAACACAAAGTTTAAATTTACAGACAATCAGATAAAATTATCCCTTAGCTAAATCACGTGACTTATTGACAAATGATAATCCTTTATATAAATATAACTCACACGAAAATAACATATATATTTTCTGCAATTTACCATAACTAGTGTAGTACCCATTCAAAATGTCCCTGTTCAGAACGAGCTGATTGCTTGGCCTCTGGTTTTACCGCTTGCAGCTTTCTTGGGAACCTCTCATCCAAACAATTTCACACTCAACACTGCTTCTTTGAGTCCTTAGCAACACACCTGCCATGACTCAGTTTGCCTCCCCTTGCAATGCTAGAATATACATGTCATTTGCCAGCAGGTACCGACCTGGGATAAACGCGTTCAATATCAAAGTTACATTGCTGACGCTTGAAATTTTTGAGTTTGCTACACTGTAACATCTCCACTCTCTCTTTCATCATCTGTTCTTGAATGTACTGTAGCGAGCGATGGTGAGCGAGATGGACCCATCATGCCGTTCGGTGGCTCAACAGGCAACAGACCAAATCACAGTGTTTGTTTACAATAACTTCCAGGAAGAAAAGCTTTGTATCACATGCATAAAATTAAACAGCACACGCTACCTCAATCGGTTAATTTTTAGCCACCTAAAAAAAAGCATCAGTATCGTTTTAGATGTATGCTACACTAAAAGTATTTTCAATGTTTTACCTTGCTGTCATACAGCACTTTCCAACAGGCAACTGAAGCCGTTATCTCAGGACCACAAGACCCCAGTGACAAACAACACTTTACTATGCAGAACCAAGGAGTCTCCTGCTGCCCCCAACAAAATATAAAAATATTCTAAATACAGTGCGCACTTGAACCGCTATTGATTTTTTGGTGACTCTTTTTAGGTTGCTTAAATACATTTTGCTGCTGCTCCTGTCTACAGCAGTACATTGTTTAGCGTCTGTGCCAGTAGATTTAGTTTATCAGCAACACAGTGCACAACATGAGCACAACAGAAACTTAAGTTTGGTGGGACCCTCATGTTCAACTATATATCTTTACAAGTTAGAGTTACGGCTGAAAATGATGAAAGAAATGAAATAGTTTGCCAATTCCACATATCACCACAACTGAAAACGACTGCTAAATGTCTATCTGTAAAATAACTGTTGTTGTTATTGCAATATCATGGTGACTCGACCCATGGGGGTCACCTCTAAATATGCTACACAATGTGTACACTGAAATCTCCACCACCACCACCACCACCACCACCACACTGAGACCTGACACTGTCAGTTGGTCGGCAACCTAGAAGCATGTCTTGTTATTTGAGCTGACAGTTACATTGGATGGGGGCATTCATGAAACATATGAAAGGAAAAGGTTCCGACATGCTGAGCTAGTGGCGGAATCCCAAGAGACAGGCTGGAGAACAACAACCTATTGCTGATGTGACTTTGTGACCCTATCAACCAAGTATTGACCAAGCTCAGACATTGGTTTCACGTCAGCGGAAGTCAAAAAAGTATTAAAAGATCTCTAAGAAGAATCAAGAAAGGGAAGTTTTGGCTCTGGTTGTGCGGAAGAAATCAGAGTTAGGGGAACTAAGAAACCACATGGTGGAACCACATGACAATCTAAATCCAGCTGCAGGGAGACATCCCTGACTGCTGCCCTACTATCCTGAGATGTTCTGAGAACAAAGGGGCAAAACATCAATGGAGGACGGCTGCCAGCTGAGTCCCTGCAGATGCTACCCAGGCATGTGCGGAGCTGTGACAGGCAGAACAGCCGCACAGGTTTAAACACCATCCTATCACCAAAACAAATATATCCTGTAGATCTCAAGAACTCACTCTCTACACTGCATTTCTTTAGGTCCTGAGCAATACACCTGCCAAGTGGGAAGTCAATGGGATGAATGGTTGTCGAGAAAATGGAAGGACAAACAGAGAGAGGGACTTCTTTCATTTTGGTTAGACTTTAGAGCAACTGGAAAGTCACAGGTGATGTGATTATCTATTTCTGCTTTGAGCTCATTAATGCGTAACTGATGGAAACACTGGCAGCCTGTAGAAATATCACTATGACACTATGACATTACTAAGGGTAAAAATTAGGGGTGTAACGGTACACAAAAATCTCGGTTCGGTACGTACCTCGGTACACAAGTCACGGTTCGGTTTTTTTCGGTACAGTAATGAAAAAAATAGACAACTATCAAATATCTTTTACTTATTGTAACCTTATTAAAACATACCACAGCAGTTAACTCTTTTTACACAATTTTTGAATGAAGCAAATATATATAAAATCCTGCTTTTTCACATTGTTTGAATGAAAATAGAAATATAAAAGTGAAAAATAAAATCCTGCTATTTTTTTAAACACATTTTTTGAATGAAAAATATAAATATAAATTTCTGCTTTAACAGTTTTACTCAATTAAAATAAAAAGTATAGTGCAGCTGGTCAGCTTTAAAGCCTGCTCAGATTCAGTTTTACTAGGAACTTACTCAGCTTTCCCACTTTGTTAAAGTGCAGTAATCAAAACATGCTTATATCTAAAGTGCAGCTTAAACAATTTTACTCAACTCCAATGGCGTTGATTATTTCTTTAGCGCGATGGTCAGGGAAACGCTCTTTCTTTTTAAACGACGACGATATCGTAGTTTGCACCAGATTGCTTTTTCTAGTCGTGCCGGTTAACGTTCAAACTCGGGTGGTGTCGCTTTAGATGCGTTAGCATGTTAGACGTGTTTCCAAGTACATACCCGACCGCTGTTCTGCAGTGTCGGCACACTGCTTTTGTCTTGTCCACTTGTTTATTTCCATCTTCGTATTTTACCCTGAAACCAAAGTGTTCCCAAACGGAGGACTTAAGGTTTGCGGGTGGGTCTTCAGGTTCGTCAGGCTCACTTGCCATGTTGTCAAAATGCGAGAATGCGCTGCACAAAGTGAAAGCGGAGATTTACGGGACTCGGTCCGTCACTCAATTATGTCCGTCGGGGAACTAGATATTTTAAATGGTTCGGCTCGCAAAAACGGAATTAAAATAAAACAAAATAAAATAAAATAATATCCTGCGCCCAATAATTCGGTACAGGGTCGTGCCGAACCGGAAGTCGTGTACCAAACGGTTCGACACAAATACATGTACCGTTACGGCCCTAGTAAAAATACAGATTCACAGGGATAAATCAAAAAGAAATGCTGCCACTGGGACTGTGAGCCTTCACGCTGGGCCTGATGAGTCAAGTTGGCAATATGCTGTCAGAGTCCAGCAAATATATAAGGTCAAACAGCTCTACCTGACAGAGCTCCTTAAACTGTCTCTAAAATTAGCACAGCAGCAACAACACAGTAAAAAAGATGCTTTCATTGTAGACCTTAAACGATGGTAATCACAACTCTTTTGTCTTTATCTTTACGACTTGTTTTGATAAGTACCTGTTTTCAGGATCATCATCGTCATCATCTTCACAAATCTGAGAGACTTTCTCTTTATCATCCTCTTCATCTCCTACATAACAAAGTAGCACACAAGCTTTGAATGGAAGAGCATCAGTCATTAAAAGGTAAATTTGACATTTTGCAAAAAATGCTTATTTGCTTTTTTGCCAAAAGTTGCCTTGTAAAACTCAAGGAAATTACATTTTACTCTGTAAACATTTATTTGAGTCAGTGAGCTTTAAATGTGCCATTGGGGGAATTTTTGACAAAGCCTGTGTAGCTTTATGCTAAGCCAGTAGGTTTCAAATTTCTTCTGTCATGCCCTCCTTCAGAAGCCGAACCCTCCCAGTTTCAGTGAAGTACAGGTCAACTTGATAGCATTAGCAAACTCCCCACCTACAGTGGCTCTATGACCCCACTAGGGGGGCACGCCCCACAGTTTGAGAACCACTGTGCTAAGCTAAAGGCATGCTGGTCTCAGCTACATATTTATGATACAGATATTAAGAGCGGTGCCAATTTTCTCATCTGACTCAGCAAGACAGCAAATAAGTGCAGTTCCAGAAATATTGAGGTTTTCCTATAACTCATGGACACCGAGCTGAGCTTTACTAAACACTCCTCTCTTCAAAGTCAAATTACCTGAGGATTGATGAAAAGGTCCACTACTTCCCACCACGTTATCCTCCACAATACGTTTGATCTTTTGTTCGTCACTGTCCTCTCCTGAGTCATCTTCAGCCTGCTGCTCCTCCTCATCCTCACTGGAGGACGACTGCAGGTTGGAGGCTGCTTTGGAGTTACTTCCCCTGCGCTTCTTTTCATAAGACCTTCTCGTCTTGGCTCCTTTCCTCTCATGTGAGTTTTTGTCTTCCTCTTTTGTTTCATCTTGTTTCTTCACTCGACTAGACCTCCTCTTTGATGTGGCCACTTTACTCTTTTTCTCCTTCTCCTGGTCAGAGTCAGAGTCAGAGGAGTCTGAGCCATCCTGTTTTTTCTTCTTGGACGTCTTTTTACTTTTGCTTTCAAAATCTGAATCAGAGCTTTCGGGCTTCCTCTTGCGTTTGGACGCTTTGTCTTTGTCTTTAGTAGATGTATTGTTTAGTTTGAATAAACACTTTTTAGCACTTGTGCTTCCCTGTTCCTCATCTGTGCTGTGGCCCGCTGCAGCTTTCTCCAACAGTATGTTAGGAATTTCATCTGAGTCAGAATCCACCATCTTTTTCTCTGAATCCTTGGTCTCCTCCCTATCCTCTTTCTTGTTGTTACTGGATTTCTTTGAAGACTTGACCTTACTCTTACCATCCTTCTCAGATTCTGACTCAGAGGACTCATCCTTATTGTCAGCCTGCTTCCTCAGAGGAGTGGTCTTCAGTCTACTAGAGCGACGGCCTGGTGGAGGACTGTCTGTCCCGTCTGTCCCATCTACAGCATCAGCAGCATCATCATTTTCCTTCTCGTTTTGTTCTTCATGCTTTTTTTGCACATCTCCATCTTTTTCTTTGTTTTTTGACCTGGAGGACCTTGACCCACGCGTCGTCACAACAGGCACAGGAGTCAGTTTGACAATGAGGTTCTTCACCTTGGGCTGGGTGGGCTGAGAGTCTGTTGAGTTTCCATTTGACTTTAGATCAGCATCTGTGACCAAATCAGTGTCAGTCTGTGAGAGCATGGTGGAATCGGCAAGACTCTCCACCATTTGAAAAAGCTCTTCGGGAACAGAGGGAGGCACAGACATAATGTCGTGATCTAGGGACATTTCCCCAGCTGACACTAGCTCATCATCACATACTTCAGTTTTAATTGTCTTTTTGGTTACATCAGTTTCTGTTTGGCTGTCTCTCATTTTAGTCTCAGCTGACACTTGATCATCGTCCTTGTCCTGTTCATTATGCTGGTCCTTGTCATTCTCCTCTGCAACGTCAGCCTCCTCTGCTGCGTCAGCCTCAAAGGCTACATCAGCCTCCTCGGATGCATCAGCCTCCAATGCCATGTCAGCCTCCTCGGCTGCATCAGCCTCCACTGCTATGTCAGCCTCCTCAGCTACGTCATCATCCTCTTCTGCGAAATGCTCCTCTTCAGCATCAACCTCCTCTGCCACTTCAGCCTTCTCAACTGCATCCACAACATTATCCAAATGGTCATTTTCTACAGGGGCGACAACATTAGTGCTCTTTCTTACACTATGTTGCACTTCGTTTCCATTCTGCAACTCCATGTTTCTGAATTCAGGCTCCAAAGCCTCCTCCAATGCACTGTGGGCTTTTTTCAGATCAGCAAGCACGGCCTTGAAGGCTTTCAAATGCCGATACCTGACAGCCCTATCTCCCTGTTCCTCAGCTGTCTGCTGTATGAACTGAATGAATGTATTGTTGAGACCAGTAGTTGTTTCAACAAGCTTTTTTGTTTTCTTTATAAGTTCTTTGGGTACCTGCAGTTTTCTGTATGAGAATGTCATGGTCCCTGAGCCTTCAGTATGTTCTTTCCCATTCACAACTACTTTGTGCTCTTTGACTGCTTTGTTCTTGTGTTTCTTGCTCTCACGTTCCTCGCTTTTGTCCGGTTTTCGTTGCTTGAGTTGCAGTTCTTGTTTTTCCATGATGCGGTGGCATTTGGAGACCAGATCCTGGAGAGGCTCTGATCTGCAGACATAGCAGTGCCACTTTGAGTTCTCATCAGTAATGACTGAAAGCTCCTTCCTGCCCAGGTTGCGCAGAATACACTTTTTGCAGAAGGCATTGTTGCAGTAGTCACAGCAGATGAGTTTGCCACCTTCAGCGCACCACCTGGGGAGGACACATTATATTTAATGCTACTCTCAAGGAGCATTCAAATCATAAGACACCTGTGTCATACACTTTGAACAAAACAGCAAAAACAAGCTTTCGTGTGAATTTCATGTTACACAAAAATCATCATGGACTCAATGCAATGTCATGTGTATCCTCAGCCAAACCTACATTATTAGACTCCACGTCTTATTACAGTGGAAACCGCTTAGTGATCATGGTTATAGTGATCAGCAGCTTATATGAATCAATGAGCTCGTGTCAGAATCTTTCCTTCGCAAATATAACAATAATAATTAACTTTTAATAATCAAGTTGCCCCCTGTCAAGTGTTATTTTATCATACATGATGACATATGGAAACAAATGCAACAAAACTGTTCCTCAGGCAATCTTTTGTTGTCTACTCAAACAACAACAAACAGTTATGGCTGCACACAGGGAAAGCACCTGCGTGTGAAGCCGCCCTCATCAAGTGAATTGATAAAGCAGCTGCACTGTATTTTGAAACAATCAATAAATTTCAGCAAATAGCGTAGCTGTCAGTTTCATTGTTCTATATTCATGTAATAAATATAGAAACGTCAATTAGATGCTAACCTGCATGAGAAATAAAAAGAAGTCGGTTATAATAATTACAGTAATCGATTAGACCTGGACAGACGTGATCACTGTCAGTGGTTTCCACCGTACTTTTATTGTGCATCTTCTCATGACTTTGGCTTAACAAATAAATCACAATTTTTTGCTGGTCTTGTGTAAAATGCTTTACCTGCACTGCTCATCCATGCCATCAGAGTCTCTGTTGATGTCATCACTTGTGTAATACTTGTAGCATGACTTTAAAAAAAAAAAAAAAAAAAAGGAAATCATGTGATCATACATACAGAATGGAAAGACCGAAAAATATGAGTGTGGACTTCCTATAATGGCTCTGACAATATGTGAAATGTAGGTTTGCAATTTCTTACCTTGCAAATAAGTACTTTGAGCGCAGGATGCTCGTACACAGAGTTGCGCTGAAACTGGTTTACTTGTTTTCCACAGGCAGTGCAGTTCACTTTCTTCTGCAGGGTGTCATCTGTGATACAGAGGAAAATAATCAATAATTTTCACTTTGACTTTTGTCTCACTCACTAAATGATTTATTACTTTCATGCTATTCACTTTAATTATATTAAAACTCTAGGCATGTTCTCTTGTGAACATCAACATACCAAAAATATAAAGTTTGCAAATAATGAAATTTAAGTAACCTGTATGTTTCTGTTTAAAATCCACTCTGAGCTTCATGGCACCTTTATTTTCATTCCCAGCTGGCCTCATCACTAAAGTACCTGGTCAGAGGCAAAAACAAATAAGTCTCAAATCAGCATCCTATTCAGTATCAACAACCTCTTGATCAAGACCAACAAGTACCTCCATACCTTTAGATGCGCTGCTTGTGTTATTGTCTGAAGGGTTGTCAGAGGTGGCACCTTCATTTTCACTCTCACCTGAGGTGTCAGATTCATTCAGTCCAGTGTGCTTAGCTACAGTGGCGGACTTCCTAAAATGAGATGGCACATAGGTTTGATATTTCAAGCTGTGTCTGTAGGAACTCTTTTGAGAGCATGCAACTGCAAACAAAACAGTCACGTATAAGAAGACTGCTTCTCACCTCTTGTTGCGAGAAGAGGAGGGCTTCATAGTTTCTGTTGAGCTACCAGGCTGACAGGGATATAAGACTGATTTAATACACTTAGAACTAAAAACAAAAACAGTAAATTTGTGCCTTTAATCATTAGTTTATGTTTTCAGTATCATAAACATAACAGTCTAAACATGTCATTTGGCTCCCTACGAAGCTGCGTACTTACCTCCTCTGCTTTTTCTGACATTTGGTCAAGGTGTGATTCAGAAGAAGCCAGACTCATTTTACCTGGAGAGAGATTTGTTTACCGATGAACATAGTGGTAAATAAAGATGTTGTACAATGTTGTGCATGAATCACAGAGATTTGAGTTTGTAAATACATATTGATATGCCTTTTTATTTTTACAGCTAACATAGAAGACCAAAAACAAGCATGCTGTGTTTTTACTATCCAGATACCAATAACTACTTGTTACAATTTCACTGTCTGTATTTTCTTAGTTTGTGTTTACATTTTCACTGCTTGTGTATTTTATTAGTCTGGAGATGGGCTGCCTGGCACAAGACTTAAGGCTAAAAGCAAATAAAAGCAATAATAAAAGCAACCATTGAAATATAATGGGCCAGGAAAATAAAACAGCAAATAAACAGCTGTTGCTTAAATTATTACCAAAAGTCCACAAATTTTAACTTTTCACTCACATTTCTAAAATTTGTGTGTTTTACTTAAACAATGCAACTGCATAACAAAACACAGCTATGTCAAATTTTGTGATATTAAACGATAAGTTACACAGAAAAGTAGCCCTCAGGGCGTGATTCCCAGTGGGCGTGTGTTTTTCCAGACCGTTGCAAAGTCAAAGGTTGCAGGCGATGTTTGGGTTGTTGTTAGTCTATTGAAAAAAAAACATTCAACTTCAAACTGTTACGGTTCATATACAACTAAAATAAACGATCGTACGATTGTAGCATTTGTGTAAATATACATTCACATAATTAAAAATGTGCGTTACCTACATTTATCCATGCATGCATTTGGAGCATGTCACTCATCAGAAGAGGCACCGCTGTTTATTGTGCCGTTTTGCGTCATCATAATGTGCTGATTAGATCGCTGTGAGCTGTGTTGAGCTATCATTCAATACTTCTAGCAGCAACCAGGCCTAAAATTTATCCAAAATCCGGTGTCAGTCGAGGAAAAACAGCCCACTCGCGCTCCTCCGTTTGTAGCTCAGTGCTGCTTCTTTATCCCTGCCGCTGCTTCCGATGTTTTGACAACACAGAACTCCGGACTATCAGGGATGCCAAGTTTAGGCTGGCTAACGGTAGCAGGTTTAGCGGTCGCCGTTAATACTCAACTACTTCTTTTCACTGCCCCACGTTGCCCTGGCAACATTGCAATCTCGGCGGTGCATAGAGGTCCAATGCATGGGCATGCACCGAAAAATGCACGCGCAGGCCTTCCCTCCTGACGATGCCATGGCACAAACCAGAGCGCTAACTGCAGCCTGGTACTACCTAGCAACATCCGAAGTAGTAATGTAACGCTTAGCTGGATAACATACGAACCAACTGACGCGTTTTTACAAAAGGCGCGTTTTTACATTTTAATCACTTTAAGAAACATTATGTAGTGCGCATAAGCGCGCCTGAATCTCCGTGTGTGCGAATTTAAACATTGCCGGCTGTGCTACAACTCAGCTAGCCTAGCTTGCTAGCTAGCAATAGGCACTTACAGTATGGCGCGGCTCGCCGCTAGCGAAGGTAGCACAGTAATCAATGCACAATTGACTAGTCTAAACAAACAAGCTAAACAGTGTTCCTACCTGCTTTTAACCGTCGTCATTCCTTGACAGACAGACAGCCGTTTAGTTGTAGGTACAAGTGACCCAGTTCAATCCAATTTGCAGGTTTTCGATGGTACAGAAGCAAGAATAGCCACAGAATACAGAAACAACTCCGGTCAGGGGAGACAAAGCAAGGGGACCATCTTGCCGGATGGCTGTGGACGCAGCAAAATGGCGCATCTAGCCTAAATCCTGTGTGCTTTCCTATTGGCTGCCCGCCTCAGACCTTCTCCCGCTCTGAGTGGCCCAGGCTCACCGATGCTTATTGATTCGTTTAGCCGGGGAGGGAATGACTTTCTCGGGGAAGTGAAATGCTGCTGGATATATTTCCAATTCATTCATTTGTTGATACCGTGAGAGGCGCGCTGTTTTGTTTCTGTGATCCAACCTCTGAAACACTATCACAATACATATTTTCTATGCTTCTTAGCCTACAGTTAGGTAGCTTCAGTTCAGTTTCTCAATACATGTCGCAATATTACAAGATGGATTAAAAAATAAATAAAAATACAAGTAATAAACCAAGGAGGACGTATTCAAATAATTGTAGTACTAACTTAAAATGTAAATAAAAAAATAAATAATAATAATAATAAGCACAAGGCTTTAAGTAAAATAGGCATACTAATAACAAATAGTAAAAATTAAAGTCCTCATTATGTAGAAAGATGTCCCTAACACAAAATATGATTAACATATCCATTATGTTGTATTATTATTGATAAAAATAAGAGTTTACTACTACCTGCCAATGTAAACAGTTAAAAAGTTTTATGTTCATGTCAGTGCACCAGTAACTATAACCTAATAATATAATATGGCCTACCTTATTCTGACACGCATCATTCAGCATAAATAGTACTTTTACTTATATTTTAATTCTCTGTACTTTCACTTACGTATTATCTTGAATGCATGTATTTTAATTGTGAATGGTAAGCAGCTACTCACTGTTGATTGAGCTCCTTCTAACCTCTTTTCACACAGTAGTGTGGGCCAGTGATTCCCAACATAGTGATTGGGCTCCCTCCACAGGGGCACTAGCACATTTGGCACGTCCTGAGATGATTACTAGGGTAAGAACATGGCATCGACATAAAGGATAACAAATATAGTATTTTTAGACATTGATACATCCTGTAATTTCATGCTGTAAACACTACTGGAATATTAATTTTGAGAGCATTAACGGGAAATTAATCTGGATTTACTATAACAAACACTGTCAACAGTAAGGGTAGTGAAGTGTATTTTAAATTTATACATTTAATCTATTTAACAATCCACTTTTTACAAAAAAAATAGAGAGATAATCTTTCTGAATCCTATGTTTTGTAATAGTGACACAGAAATAAACATTTATTTTATAGATGCATTTATCTAAAATCTGTCTGGATCAATGTTGAGCATGTTATGTGTAACTAAGATTAATTTAAAGACAAAGGAGGACATGTCTTTATTTTAAATTCTCTCATTTTATACGGTAAGCTTTAAATGCAAATGCAAATGAAGCTGTACTTTGGAACACCAAAAGGACAGACAATTCAGAAAGCCATCAGGACTGTGGTCAATCACTGAGCTTCTTTAACTTCAGTATGGGAGGTGGAACCTTTGTAGATATGCGAGTCAAGTGTGCTATCTTGTTGCTCTGTTTGTTAAGAAAATCAATAAAAGTTCAAGTAAAAAAAAGTATGGGTGGTGGGAGGTGGACTGTTATTAGTTGTATTAAACTATGCTTTTGTTTCCTTATATGGTGATTGAATAATATATGTTGTTATCATTTTAACTCTTTGTGCCTACAACAGTGATTTTATTGAAACCATTTGAGATGTTTGAAGTGGAAATCTCTCTTATAGTGGAATGGCTAATAATATCTAAAACATGACAAGGCGTCCCAACCAAACACTGCCTTTTCATAAAAGTCACAAGCCACGATAAGCTTATAGTTGTATGAAAAATCGTATCCGGAAGTTTCACATTACAACTTTCTAATTTGCACAAAAGTAAAGGATGATTATTTGGGGCATCTCTGCCTGTCCTGTGACTCCGGTACCTCTTTGAATAAACCGCACTGATCTGAACACTGTGAAAAGTTACAAATATCACCTGAAGATGGGGCTCTTCTTCAAAGGTTGTCGGTGTGAAATGTGAAGATGTGAACGTGTTAAGAGCGTGCAAGGATAAGAACTCAACTAAACTTATAAGTGACAGATGAGCTGGTGTTTTACCTTCCTAGTCATGATGATAGCCGTGATCTACACAGTATCACTGCACTGTAAAGATGAGCTGCTTTTTTATTAATCTGTATCTTTTGTTTTCTTTTTAACAGTATAATTACAGAGGATTAAAAACAGTAAAGAAATGACAAGGAACGTGTATATATAATCATGAACAAAGCCTACAGGGAGAAACAAGTCTACATCATATTTAGTTTATGCCTTTATTTCTTTACTAACCGTTTGCCCAGCCTTTTGCAAAATCCTCACCCTTCATCTTTAACCTTTATGTCGGATTCTCCATCACGATATCTATAATGGTCAGCCATTGTTTCTAATCTGATGCATCAGTCTTCAGACAGTTCTTTATGATAGCCCTCAGTCAGGCAGCGAGGATAATCTTTACCAAGTGTTGGTCTCCTACATGTACAGTTTCTTCCACGTGACCCAGGTATAAAATAAGACAAGATCGGGGGATTTTGTAACCAATACCTCACCTAGGACAGAATGTATACCATCCCAAAGAGGTTGTATTTTCATTCAGCTCCAAAAGCTGTGTGGTTTGGCTCCAAGTGTTCACACAGCCTCCAGTATAGCTGTTGAATATTCATTTAAACTAACAAATCTGATTCTTCCAAATGATTCATCTCCCTCTCTGTGGTTGTGTTGTGGTCTGGTGTATTTTCCGTATATCATACTACATCTTTTCTGGGTTCTCTTTAGTGAGTTCTCTCGCCCATTTATTCTTCATCCCGGATAAATAGGGAGGGTTGAGTCAGGTGGGACATCCAGCACAAAACCTATGCTAAATTAGATATACTGATCATAAATCAGATTTCCATGCAGAATCAGTTAAGGCCCGGGTTACCAACGACCATCACTGGTACTGTTGGTCAACAGGGTGCCGGTGGAAACTAGCCTACTTTTGGGTGAAGGAGAAGGAGAGGGGGACGGCATGTTTTGAGGCATAGGGAGAGGAGGAAGGGTAGGAAGATGGAGGTGAGAGTCAGAACTTTAAATGTTGGCACCATGACTAGTAAAGTGGGAGAGCTGACTGATATGGAGAGAAGTAAGGTAGAGACCAGCGGAAAGGGGAGTAAGGCCAGGAGCATCGGAGGTGGGTTCAAACTTATCTACCATAGTGTGGATGTGAGGAGAAATGGGTTAGGGGCAATCCTGAAAGAAAATTATGTCAACAGTGTGTTGGAAGTAAAGAGGGAGTAGGAAAGAGTGACAAGTATGAAGCTGGAAGTTGAAGGAGTAAAGATGAATGTTGTCATCATATATATCCCGTATGTCGGGTGTGAGATGGAAGAGAAAGAATAATTCTGGAGTGATAATGATGACGTGGAGAGTGTTTACAGGGAGGAGGTAGTGGTGATGCATTTCCAAGTTGTGATCCAGGATGACTGGAGCTTTCCTCCTCCAGTATCATATCATTCAAGGCATGACTGCTTATACTGTTTAAGGTATCAGCGATCCATCCTTGTCATTCAAGTAAAACTGTCCAGTCAACCAGTAAAGCTGTTTCACAATGGAGCACTACAGTGGAAAACCGGGGAGAGAGATGGGGCCAGCGCAAGAAAAGGACGAAACATGAGAGAGGAGAGGGGGGGCTGCAAGGCGAATGGGTAGGCAATGTTTGCTTCTGCTTCCCCAGCAGTGAAAGAGATGTGCAGAACATGAAAGCAGTGAGCACTGATTATCTGCATGCTGCATCGCCATGGACTGCCGTGCGCACTCAAAGAGGGAAACACACAAAGGTGCCCAGCCCGTTCTGCTGAACCTGTTGTGCGTGAGAAGCAGAGCAGACAAGATTGTTAAAGGAATTGTAGGACTAAAGGAAGTGGAGAAGAAGTGGTGCCAAGAAAACACATCAGCTCTTAGCTGAGAGTAGAAATTCCGGTATTTAATCAGACCCAAAACTGTTCATGTTGGGTTGGGCCTCATTTTTTGGGCCCGTCAAGCTCCACACTGAAGCACAAGACATTGAAACATGATCAATTATTTATTGGGCGTACAGATTCTCCAACAGCAGGAAATGCAATAAAAATAACACATCAATTGCTGTAATTTGCCATCATAATCTTTTTTAAAGCACCAGTAAACAAATAGGATTATTGCCGCTTTCAAAATGAAACAGACAAAGAGCAACAAGAATGACAGAATAAATGTGTAATATAATTTATTAAAAAAATATCCATGGGTTTGATGGATGTAAATTTCACATACATTATGATACAAAATCAGTTTGCTATCACCACATTAAAAATTGCATTATCTCCACAAAACCCTCAACCTGCATACAATATGTATGGTTTATTTCAATATAACAGAAAGGGTTCTGACTTATGTAAACAAATAAAAAGATGACCTGCTCAGATTAGAAAATGGCAGTTAGCATAAGAGCTGGCTCGCATGCATGCCCCTATGCTTCCGACCTAAAGCAAAAAGTTGCGAAAATAATACTGCATACCCTTCTATTTTTGTTCCCTCCACAAATCCATTATAGTGTATTTGAACCAGCAAAGGCTGTTTAAAATCAGTTTCACACATAGTGGGAAATCAGTAATGTAAAAGGTTCAACTCAACTATTGTGATATTCATCACAAAATACTTAGTGTATCTAATACATTAACACATTTCAGGAGATTTAAAAGTAGTTCCAATCATGTCCACAATTCTATTTTCAACATCTTCAGACTAACGTAGCATTTCATGATGCCGCATTTCATTTTTACCTCTTCAAGTTTCTCCCTGAGTGCCTCTGTCTCAGCTACACATTTCTCGTCTTCTTCCGTCAGAACATCTCCAGTCTCTGTGCGCAGCTTGTCGTCCTTCAGGGTTTTGCAAATCTTTTTGCGTCCTTCTTCATTTGCGTCGTCATCACCTTCCTCTCCGCTCTGTGGAAATGAACATTAAGTTCAGCCCTCTGATCTTCAACCCTTAGAAAAAAAATTCACTTCCTATGATCAGTCGCCAAGCAACCATATGATTAATTTGTGCCCTCAATAATCCTCACAACACACTCCAGGGGTAAGTTCAAATAACATTTTATGTGTCATGCATGACTTGACTAGTAAACGTTATGTAGGTCCATCTCATCCACCTGGCAAATCCTGCCACAGAAAATAAGACACCTTGAGACAGTTCAAGATGACTACCAAGTGCTCTGCATTTTAAAATACCTTCTCATTGCTGGATGAGGAATCCTGAACTTTGATCTTTTGTTGCGTCTTCCTCAGACTGTAACTTTTCTTGCTCTCATCGTCCTTCTTCTTCGATGATCTACGGACACAAAACAGAATCCCTCTAAACAAGAGCAGCAAGAAATCAACCCAGATCCAGTCTCAGTAGTAAATTCCTATGAATTGGCTGAAGTTCTCTCTTCTCAACAGAGTTGGGCAATATTTAAGTTACCCTACTGCAGATATTGCTGTGAGAAACACTATATACGAAATTATCATCCAAAAGAAAAAGATGAGCACATTGAAATTCATATTAGTGGGCTGGAGACACATATGTTACGCATAAGCAGGCCTGCCAACTCTGGACAAATTTTTTGAATACCACTTCAGATGCATCAGGTGTGATAAATATATGATTGTACATACTATAGTTTGTATACATATCCACTAAAGTTCATCATTTGCATACATGCACCAGAATGCAGAATGTGCACATGAAAATTCTTGAGACCAGTAAATGATTGTTTACAAAAAATGTCTTCAGATGCAAACAATGTTCATTTGTCATTTATGCCTATGTTTGTCCATTTGTCTTTTGCCTGCTGAAACACAGCTTACCAAGGAACACAATTTCACTAATGCTACACACTAAACTTCCACTACTGCTGCTGCTCTTATTGTATAGTTTCTATCGCAGTGTTTCTCAAATGGTGTGCCGCGGTGCCAATTCAGGTGTGCAGTGGGATTTTGTGATAGCCACACATTGTTATTGCAACATTCAACTGCTCCTACACAAAGAGTTATGAATGAATTTTAATTGACTGTATCGGTATTTTGTGCACACCCATTTCCTAGTTAAGATGCAAACTCTAGCTTAAAAAATATAAGTTAATTTAATTTAAAAAAAAAACTTCACAGGGAACCTATTTGTCACAGTTCGTGCATGGGATTATGAGTGTGTGACACATCAAAATTCTGATTGGCAGCCAGTGCGAGGGATGATAATATTTAAAAGGAGAAAGCTGTGAGTGGGACAATGGATCGCTTTATTGTACAGAGCAAATTACAACAAAGCACCAGCGAAGGCGACTTACCACTGAAAGAAAGGGGGAAAACTGTCAGTAAACAGTATCAAGAAAGCTACTTGTCTAATTTTTTCTTATTTGTATTGTCTTATGTCATACGGTGTCCCAATTCTCCATCAGGTTAAGAGCTAACCTGACGGAGAATTGGGACACCACTTCCCCTCGTGAACGTGCAAAACCAGGGGGAAGGGTCAAGACAAGGGCTAAGGGGAAGAAATGGAATTGGTCCTAGGTCTGTAAGGGTTTAGGGCTTGAGTCAACGAGTCGGTAAGGGATCCATTTGGGATTGGGGGAATATCATGTTGAACGATAATCTCGTCGCATCACCCAAGCCTATTTCTCACCTGGTCTGCCGAAACTTCTCCTTGGTCTCTGGTTCACTAGGCTCCTCGCTTATCCCCGACTCTGCCCTGGACTCTGACATGTCGAAGTCTGAGTCTGAAAAGTCATTGCTGCCCACTGAAAGACAGCAAATAAAAGCCAAAGAAAAAAAGTCACTTGCTGGTATTAGAGTTCAGAATATTTGCATCCATATTCTTAGACATGATACACTGGGCAAATTAAAAATTCAGAAAGAACCTTTCTTCCTCTTGGCTCCCTTATTCTCCTTCTCTTCACTGGCAGCATTCTCCACCTCTGAGAAGTGAACCCTTTTCTTTGCAATCCTCCAGGAGAAAAGTAAGTAAGACACACAGACAAAGGCACAGACGAAATTGGAAGGAGGTCCACATTAATCACATAATAAAAAAAGTGCTACAGAGCTATCTTAACGATAAACACACACACACACACACACACACACACACACACACACACACACACACACACACACACACACACACACACACACACA
>NC_065509.1:19138320-19153932 GCF_006386435.1 Epinephelus moara
AAATGTAATAAAAATGTTATTTTTACTCACAAGAAAATACCTATATATTTTCTGTATTTTACTTTTACAAGTGCAGTGCTCCTTCAAAATGGGCTGACTTCTTGGCAGCTTTCTAAACAACCACTTATTCAAACAGTTCCACACTCAACACTGTGATTCCTTGGGTCATGACCAAAACACCTGCCATGACTAAAGCCTAGTTCACATTACACGATTTTCACCCTGATTTTGCGTCGCAGAGACTATCGTAGTCTTTTGAGTGTTCATACCTGTTGACGTGTTTCTGTCAGTGGGAGTCTCGCCAACTGCGTTACGACCTGTGTGTGCACACCACAAGATTTCTCCACTGAGCCCTCGCCGACAGAGCCCCAGGTAATGCAGTGACGTCACCAAACTTGAAGACGACACATAGTAAAGGCATGGATATTATTTATTATCCCCGTGATCCTGTGGACGCCGCCATTGTTGTTGTTGCTTGCCGGTGTTGCCAGATCTTGGGAGAGAAACAAGCAACCAGGGCTATGGAAACAAGCCCAAAAGAAGCGACTGCAGTCTGACATACTATTATGCGTTTGAATAACATTAGACGTATATATATAGAGGAAGGTGACGTTGAGAGAGCAAGCCCAAATAAGCAACTGTACTTTAGAAACAACCCCAAAGTCGCAGCTAATAAGCGGACCTGGCAAGTGGCAACCCTGCCGCTTGTCCTCCTCACATTTCTTCCGTCCTCCTGCATGCTGACGTATCCCACCTCTCATTGGCTGATGCTCTTTGTCAGTCGTGTCACACTTGTCCATTTTTCTAGCATGCCAGATATCCAGTCCCCGTCACAGACAAGGGGGGTGACTTGCTCATAGGCTTGTTCACACATGAGGACTCGTCGTGGCAGACTACCTGCCGACTCACCTCTGACCCAAAGTGGCTCTCAAGATCCCCTGTGACGTCAAAATTGCGGTGAAAACCGTGTATTGTGAACTAGACTTTAGTTGCATCTCTGTCAATGCCAGAGTATACACATCACTTGCCAACAGCGACCTTTTTCCGTACCAGGCTAAAATAATTAAGTTTGCTACAATGTACCATTTCTGGTCTCTCTTTCTTCATCTGTTGTTGAATGTACTGTAGGAAACAACAGACAGCGAGCTGTACTCAGCATGTCATTCCTGAGGTGTAACCGTTAATAGCAGTCCCTTCTCAATTCACTACACAGTGTGTACATAATTTACTACTCATAAATATGTCCCATTGATCGCAAGAGCTTGCACTAGACACTGCACTTCTCGGGTCCTAAGCAATGTAACTCTCAAGTGTGAAGTCCATCAGATGAACAGCTGACGATTCAAGACAATAAAAAGGACAATTTAGTTAGATTACACAGCAATTTACAACTGTAATATTACAGAAACGGGATACCTATTTCTCCATGGAGCCTGTTAGCGGTAACTGATGGCAAAGCAGGCAGCCTTTAAAAATATCATGACACTTTGACACTGCTATGGGTAAAAACGCAGATTCACAGAGATCTACCAGAGCGAGAATTAGGAATGTCACTTTTTTATTTGAAATTCGAACATTCATTCAATCTGTAATGACCTGTTCTAATTCAAAACAGTCTGTTTATTTACAATCTATAAGCAAACAGACCGTCTGAAATAGTTTCATATTCCTTCAATCAAATTGTGTGTGATTATACATTTATTTGATTCAGATTTTTAGGAAAAGTGACAGCCCTAAGAGAAATGCTGCCCATAGTCTAACTGGAAAGACAATACTCTTCAGTGAGGACTGTGAGTCATCAGCAGTATTGCAATACGCTGTCAGGGTCCAGCTTATATGCAAAGTCGAACAACTCTATCTAGCATTTCTAAGACATTTTAAATCCTTAAATTTCCTTAAAAAACTAGCACAGCAGCAACAACAGGGTTATGAAAATCCTTTCATTGTTGACCTTAAATGATGTAGACATAACTCTTACTTGATTGTCTTTATCTTTACAAATTGTTTTGATAAGTACCTGTTTTCAGGATCATCATCAACATCATCTTCACAGACCTGAGAGACTTCCTCTTTATCGTCCTCTTTGTCTCCTACACAACAAAGTAGCACACAGACTTTGAATGAAGAGCACGAGAGTCACTGAAGGAAAAACTTGATATTCTGCAAAATATGCTTATTTGCTTTTTTGCCTTAAGTTGTCTGGCAAGACTCTAGGAAGTTACATTTTACACTTCAGTATTTCAACAAATGATATAACATATTCATCAGAGGTGCTAGTAGGCAAAGTTTATAAACTTTGGACAGGACAGGCAAACTTTATGCTAAGCTTAGCTAACTGCCTGCTGGCTACAGCTACATATTTACAGTACAGAAACTGAGTGGTATCAATTTTCTCATCTGACTCTTACCAAGACAGCAATTAAGTGCAGTTCCTGAAATGTTGAGGTTTTCCTATAACTCATGGACACCAAGCTGAGAAACACTCCTCTCTCCAAAGTCAAATTACCTGAGCATTGATGAAAAGGTCCACTACTTTCCACCACGTTATCCTCCACAATAGGTTTGATTGTTTGCTCGGCACTGTCCTCTCCTGAGTCATCTTCAGCCTGCTGCTCCTCTTCATCCCCACTGGAGGATGACTGCAGTTTGGAGGCTGCTTTGGAGCTACTTCTCTTGCAGTTCTTTTTGTAAGAACTTCTCGTCTTGGCACCTTTCCTCTCCTGTGAGTTTCTGTCTTCCTCTTTTGCTTCATCTTGTTTCTTCACACGGCTAGATCTCCTCTGCTGTATGGCTACTTTACTCTTTTTCTCCGTCCCCTGGTCAGAGTCAGAGTCAGAGGAGTCTGAGCCATTCTGTTTTTTCTTTTTACTTTTGTTATCCAAGTTTGAATCAGAGCTTTCAGACTTCCTCTTGCATTTGGACACTTTGTCTTCATCCTTTGCAGACGTATTGTCTGGTTTGAATAAACACTTTTTAGCAGTTGTGCTTCCCTGTTCCTCATCTGTGCTGTGGCCTGCTGCAGCTTTCTCCAACAGTATGTTAGGAATTTCATCTGAGTCAGACTCCATCATCTTTTTCTCTGAATCCTTGGTCTCCTCCTTATCCTTCTTGGACTCTGTATCAGAGCATTCTTCCTTGCCCTTGCTCTCAGCCTGGTTCCTCAAGGGAGTGGTCTTGAATCTACTTGAGCGACGGCATGGTTGTGGGCTGTCTGTCCCACCTACAGCATCATCTTTTCCCTTCTCACATTTTTCCTCACACGTTTCAAGTGCCTCTCCATCTTTTTCTTTGTATTTGGACATGGAGGACCTTGACCCACCCATCATCACAACTGGCACAGGACTCAGTTTGAGTAGGAGGTTCTTCATTTTGGGCCGGGTGGGTTGAGAGTCTGTTGACATTAGCTCATCATCATACACTGCAGTCTGTGTCGTCTTTTTGATTGCATCAGTTTCTGTTTGGTTGTCTTTCTTTTCAGTCTCACCTGTCACTTGACTGTTGTCCACTTCCTGCTTATTATGCTGCTCCTTGTCAGACTCCTCCACTATGTCTGCATCCCCTGCTACAGCCTCCCTAACTGCGTCAGCCTCCTCTGTAACTTCAGCCTCCTCTACAGCTGCGGCCTCCTCTACAGCGCCAGCATCCTCTGCTACGTCAGCCTCCTCTGCGTCCACTGCATTATCCATGTGGTCATTTTCTACATTAGTGCCCTTTCTCACTATGTGTTGCTCTTCTGCTAACTTTGACTCGGGGGACTCTTCCTTGTCCAGATTGTCAGCCTGCTTCTTCAAGGGAGTGGTCTTCAGTCTACTAGAGCAGTGGCTGGGTGGTGGGCTGTCTGCAGCATCAACGTTTACCTTCTCACATTTATCTTCACACTGTTTTTGTATCTCTTCAGCTTTTTCTTTGTTTTCTGACATGGAGGACCCTAACCCATGCATGGTCACAACTGGCACAGGAGTCAGTTTGACTATGAGGTTCTTCATTTTGGGCTGGGTGGGTTGAGAGTTTAAGTTTTCATTTGACTTTGTTTCAGCATCTTTGACTGAAATGGTATCTTCCTGTATGGGGGTGAAATCCTCAAGACCCTCCACCATCTGAAAAAGCTCATCAGGGACCGAAGGAGGCACAGACATAATGTCTTCATCAAGGAACGTTTCACCAGCTGACAGTAGGCCATCATCATATACTTCCATTTTCATTGTATTTTCGATTGCATCAGTTTCTGTTTGGATGACATTCATTTCAGCCTCATTATGCCCCTCCTTGACTGGTTCCTTTACTATGTCAGCCTCTCTTGCTGCATCAGCCTCACCTACACATTCTGCCTCCTCTGCAACATCAGCCTCCTTTGCTGCATCAATCTCCTCTGCCACAGCAGGCTCTTCTGCTACACCAGCATCCTCTACTGTGGTAGCCTCCTCTGCTGCATCAGCCTCTTCTGCCACAGCAGCCTCCTCGGCTACATCAGCATCCTCTTCTGTGTTAGCCTCATTTGCTTCATCAGCCTCTTCTGCCACAGCAGCCTCCTTGGCTACATCAGCATCCTCTTCTGTGTTTGCCTCATTTGCTGCATCAGCCTCTTCTGGCACAGCAGCCTCCTCTGCTACACAGGCATCCTCTATTGCATTCGCCTCCTTTGCTGCATTAGCCTCTTCCGCAACCACCACATTTTTCACTTGATGGTTTTCTACAGGGGCGACAACATTAGTGTTCTCTCTTACAATATGTTGCACTTCGTCACCATTCTGCAACTCCATGTTTCCGAATTCAGCCCCCAAAGCCTCTTCCAATGCACTGTGGGCTTTTTTCAAGTCAGCAAGCACGGTCTTGAAGGCTTTCAAGTGCCGATACCTGACAGCCTCATCTCCCTGTTCCTCAGCTGTCTGCTGTATGAACTGAATGAATGTATTGTTGAGACCAGTAGTTGTTTCAACAAGCTTTTTTGTTTTCTTTATAAGTTCTTTGGGTACCTGCACTTTTCTGTAGGAGAATGTCATGGTCTCCGAGCCTTCAGTATGTTCTTTCCCATTCACAACTACTTTGTGCTCCTTGATGGCTTTGCTCTTGTGTCTCTTGCTCTCACGTTCTTTGCCTCTGTCCAATTTTCGTTGCTTGAATTGCAGTTCTTGTTTTTCCATGATGCGGTGGTATTTGGAGACCAGATCCTGGAGAGGCTCTGATCTGCAGACATAGCAGTGCCACTTTGAGTTCTCATCAGTAATGACTGAAAGCTCCTTCCTGCCCAGGTTGCGCAGAATGCACTTTTTGCAGAAGGCATTGTTGCAGTAGTCACAGCAGATGAGTTTGCCACCTTCAGCACACCATCTGGGAAAGAAAGTGTGACTAAGTTTTAGGGTATAAAGCAAGTGAGGTCTTCACTTATATATTTATCCAAAATGAACGTTACTTAGTTAAGGACTGAGACCAAAACAAATCTACAAAAGACTGGTCAGAAATAAATAAATACACAAAATAATGAAAAAGTGTAAGAAATAAGTTTTCAATATCTCAGTAGATGTTGCTTCCAAAGGGGTGTTCGAATCATAGGCCACCCGTGTCATACACACACTTACAACAACAAAAAACAACCTTTCATGTGAATGTCATGTCATCATGGTTGAATAAATGCAACATCATGTTCATTTGAGATCCATAGCCAAGCCTTCAATGTTAGACTTAATATCTTATTACTTATATTGTGCATCCTCTGGTCATTTTATTTCAACAAACAAATCATAATATTTTGTTTTATAATATCCTTTACCTGCACTGCTCATCCATCCCATCAGAGTCTCTGGTGAAGTCATCACTTGTGTAATACTTGTAGCATGACTTGAGAAAGAGAAGATCGTGTGATCATACATCAAGAATCGAAAGACTGAAAATTGTCAGCATGAACTTCCTATAATGGCTATGAAAATATGTGAAAAGTATTTTGAACCTCCCTACCTTGCAAATAAGTACTTTGAGGACAGGATGCTTGTACACAGAGTTGCGTTGAAACTGATTTACTTGTTTTCCACAGGCAGTGCAGTTCACTTTCTTCTGTAGGGTGTCATCTGTGATACAGAGAAAAGACATCAATAATTAATACTTTGTTCATTTAACTTTTTTCCAATCACTAAATTCTTTATTTTCATTCCCAGATGGTGTCAGCACATGCCTAATCACAGACAAAATAGCTCTGCGTCTTTCTGGAAGATTACTGACTGAACACCCCCCCCTTAACTCCACTAACAGCCAGGCAAACAAACTGAATGAGTTCTGCTGTCAAGTTGATAGACAACGGGACCATTCTGACCCCATACCCCCTGACTCCATCTGTCAGCTCAAGCCCTTAAACTCCACCTCTGCCACTTCAGCAGGGGTCTGGGGCTCCCTACGACTGCCCATCCCAGGGCCCCCTTTCCCATGCCACAGTGACAACCTGCTCTATTCCGGAGAGGGACAGAGTCTTCAAAAGCAGAACCCCCCACAGCTGTACCAGACGCCATCTCTCCACTTATCCTGAAGTTCTGTGTTGAACAGCTGTCTCTAGTCTTTACAGATATTATTAATGCCTTAATTGGAGAAATACCACATACCAGCCTACGTCAGGAACTCTACCATCATCTTTGTACTCAAAAAAAAAAACAAGGACCACAGGACTTAACAACTACAGGCCCATCAACCTGACCACTGTGATTACTGGGTCTTTGGAGCACCTTGTCCTACATCCCCTGCAGTTCAGCTACAGAGGCAACAGGTCTTGAGACAATACAGCCAACATGGCACTACATTTCACGCTCTAGCACCTGGACTACTTATGAACCCATGTCAGGATCTTGTTTGTGGACTTCAGCGCAAAACAATAAACAATAAAACCCCTCTCTGCTGCAGGACAAGCCCTTCCAGCTGTACGTGCCTGACTGCTTCAACACTTCCAACATCATGCTTGTCCTCAAAAAAATAAAAAGCTTTTTAAATCAGACACAGGCCCAAAACTGCTGCCAGGGATCAGGCTCAGGTTGGGCTTGGACAGAAATTGTGTGGGTTCATATAGGGTCGGGCCTGTTTTTTCTAGAGCCTGATCAGAGCTCTAATCCTCACCTCCTGGTTTGCTGATGCCACCACGTAGGACAAGGCCAAACTACAGTATTTCATTCACTCTGTGGAGAGGGTGATTGGCTGCAATCTGCCATCCCTCCAGGACTTGTACGCCTCCTGAACCCACCAAGCTCAAAATCTCTTGAAAGACACTCCACTCTGGCAGGAGGCTGCAGTCCATCAGGACAACCAAACACACACAACAAAAACAGTGTCTTCCCATCTGCAGCTTGTCTGATCAACAAGGGCCAGGTCCCCCACTGACACCAACACGTTAATCTTATCATCTACCCATGTGTTAGATTAATGCAAATCTTTTTGAACAACTATAGCAGTACACTGCATATTCTTTACTTTAAACCACTGAAGATTCTCTATAGAATGTATTTTTATACATTCCTGCCCAGCTCGCCAATTTTAAACAGTTACACTTTACACTAAACACCAAAGCAGATTCCTTATGCAAACCAATTTGGCAATAAACCTGACCGACAAGTACTTTCATAGTTCATACCTTTAGAGCCGCTGCTTGTGTTGTTGTCTGAAGGGTTGTCAGAGGTGGCACCTTCATTTTCACTCTCGCCTGAGGCGACAGATTGATTCAGTCCAGTGATCTTAGCTAGAATGGTGGACTCCCTAAAATGAATTGGCACATAGGTTAAATATTTCAAGCTGTGTCTGTGAGAACTCTTGAGAACGTACATCTGCGAATAAAACAATAACATTCACATTTAAGAAAGCTGCTTCTCACCTGTTGCAAGAGGGCTTCATAGTTTCTGCTGAGCTATCAGGCTGACAAGGATAAAAGATTTATTTTAATATGTTGACAATTAAAACCAAAACAGTGAATTTATGCCTGAAATCATTAGTTTTTTCTTTCCCAGTATCATAAACACAGAGGTCCAAACACATTATTTGACGGCCCCAGAGGCTGCATACTTACCTCCACTGTTTTTTCTGACATCGGGTCAAGGTGCGATTCAGGAGAGGCCAGACTCATTTTACCTGGAGAGATTTTTGTTTTCCAGTGAACACAAAAGTAAATTAAGATACTGTGCAATGTTGTATCTGAATCACAGAGATCTGAGTTAGTAAATATGTGTAGATATGCTTTTTCCAGCGATATAAGCCCAAAAACAAGCATGCTGTGTTTTTAAGTCCAGATACGGGTACTTGATATCACAACTCCACCTCTAGCCTGGTTCCAGACCATAAACCCCGCCCACTCAACTGAGTAGGCTTGCATTACTGGTCTGGCATACTTCAATGAATTTGCGATTTATCTCGTCCAAACGATGGACGGACCAATGAACGCCGGGGGTCTAGCGATTAGCCAAACAGCGCCACGCTGATGTCAAGCTGTACGCCGGTGGGTAACTGGTGAGGATAGCAACAATGGCGACCGCTACAGATCCTACAGACCACATTAACGATGCTATCGAGGTATTTCGCCACTACTTGCGCTAATGGAGGATCAAATTAAGGAAGCTGCTAAACTGGATTTAACGGCGATGCAGCTGGGCGTGCACGACGACGGAGACATTTTAAACGGGCAATGCTTGCTTGTTTTCGGCACCCCGAGGCATGGATACTAATGACGTCAGATTCTGGGTGAGTCGTTGATCTCTACTGATTGGTTAGGGAAAAATCTAATTCCCTCCCCCTTGTAAATCGCCTTCAATGGAAGCCATGTCAGACTGAAGGTTCTGGGAGCTTCAGTCTGACACTCAGGCTACTCCACCTCCACTTTCTGTCATTGTTTCAGTTTATGTTTTCACCAAGGTCCAAAATTAACTCTGGTCTATCTGCCAGTGGCTGGTAAACTGATAAAAATACAAGCCAAAATACTTATCAACCAACCAAAAACCTGCATAATATGAAAAAACAAACACAAACAATTGAGCAGGTTTTGTTTGCAGTGGTGGAAAGTAACAGTATATTTGCTCAAGTACTGAAGTACATTGGTACAAAGTTGAGGTACTCTGAGATCCTATGCTACTTTATACATCCACTCCACTACATCACAGATGTATATTTTAATGTCACTACGTTTAACTGACAGCTTCAATTACTTCTAAGATTACGGTTTTTCAGCTCCTTCCTGTACAGTGAAAACCACAAATCTTCAGATGTGATGTTGATTTTGAATGTTTGTGATTAACTGAAGGATGAAGTCTATTCCGTATGAGTGGAGAAAATTCTCCTACCCTCCTAAGCTAAATAAACTCTTAAAAACCTTCTTGGATCGGCTGGAAAACGCATCATCACGAAGCTGAAAAAGGCTGTTTTTCTGAGCTCATTAAACTTGACTTTAGAGTGTAATGGAAAACTACTGTATACCAGTAACCTATAACTTCATGTAACCTCTGCTCTGTTTTTTTACTAAGTTGTTTACTAGTGGAATACTCCAGTAACTGCCTCCATGACTGTTCTCATGTAATCCAAAATCATGTAGGGCTTGTTATGTTCTTTCTGTGTCTAGGTTATGTTGACCTGCTAACTACAGAGCTGGTCAAACTAAGGAATTCTCTGCAGAAGTATTTAAAAGGGTTGTATAAAATAAATTCAGTTATGGAAAACGTATAAAGAAAGAATAGACTATATGAAGTTGTTGGGACGGATCTTATTGTGTGTGGCTATTGATTCTTCTGTATGAACTTTTTTTTTCTGAAGCAGGGATGCATGATAACATCGGTACGTCATCTGTATTGGCCAATATTGGTTTTAAAATCAAATACCAGAATTGGCCCACGTGCTTTTTCTTGTTTTGCATACTGAATAAACATCACATACACTCCAAAGTATTGTATTTCATGTCTCCATCTGCTGGTGGGTCTTCATGATAAGAGCATGCATGCATAATATGTTGTTAATTCCACCACAGAAGAGACTTTTGACATATCAATGTCGGTTATCAGTCAAATTAGTTGTCACATATCAGCATATTAGATATCGGCAAAAGATCCAATATCATGCATCTCTATTCTGAACTAGCATTGGTTGTTTGGTAACTGTAACTGTCAGACCATCTTTATTTTTGTATATCTGTGTTTTGAGAAAAGGGGCAGGTAAAATAAGATTCACATAAAAAATTAAGTTAATGAATTATAATGCATTGCTGTAGATTAATGTTATATTACGTGACAATGCATCTCAGGCGATGTTGCAGAGTAGCGCAGGAGTTATATAACGAGTGATGTAACTAATTACTTTTAACGTAGAGAAAAGGAATACAGTACTGCATTATATTCCAACTAATGAGTAATGTGTACTACAGTACTTTTACCTCAACACTAACAACACAGATCTCCTGACAATGAAGGTTTTAGACGATCGAGTTTAGCCTCGGTAACAGTTGCAGGTTTGGCGGACGCCATTGACGCAGAGCTAACGTTACTACTCCACGAGGTGTAGTGCACGCGCAAGCCCTCCCTCCCTATGACGATAACGTTACCATGGCGCTCACAAGTAGTATCCAAACCATCAATGTAACGTTAACCTTTAGCTAGCTAGATACAAGGCACGTATTTACACCTTTACAAACAAGCGCATTTTTATATTTTAATTTCTTTGACGTGGATTACATAATGCGCATGTGCACATCTGAATCTGCGTGTGTACGAATTTAAACACTGTGCAGCTAAAAGCTAAAACCTAGCTAGCATAACTTGCTAGCGCGACTCGTCGTTGGTGAAGGCGGCACAGTATTTGTTGCACAACAAACATGTCTATACAAACAAGCTAAACAGTTTCCCTACCTGCTTGGCTGGCAGACACACGTTTAGGTTTTGGTACAGGTGACCCAGTTTAGTCCAATTTGCAGAGTTTCGATGGAGCAGAAGTAGGTATAACAGCAGAATTTCGAAACTAACTCGCTCAATGGAAACAAAGGTACGCAGCTTCCCGGTGGAGGGTTCGCTGACCCGCCTTACTCGCCATCTGATTGGCTATTATTTGTTGTCTTCGTTGGTTGATTGGTTAGTTTAAGCCAATCAGCGGCCGAGTAGGGCAGAAGATGGCGGATTATCCCTTTGCCTTTACTTTCACTGCATTCTGTACTTTGTGTACCCTTTCCTCAGAGGGTGAAGCATTCAACATTTGTTTATTTAAATGGCTACTTGTGAATTAGTTTTGGTCTGATATTTAGTCATGGTTACAGTCATATAGTTTATTTTGTGGACAACCTTGTGTTAATTGCCTTTATTTAACCAGCTTTGTCCCATTGAGATCAACACAATTTCAACAACAAATAAAATTCACATAAAAGCATACATTTGAATAACATATAATGATTAGATAAAACAATTACACACAGACAGCCTGGACTCATTGGATTTCACTATGGGTTTAAACTCATTCAAGGTCATCATGTGTTGAAGCTTTATATCATTTTACAGTTCCATACTGTGGGTGCAGAGAACCTCAAGTTTTTCCCCCAATTCAGTTCTGACTTTGGGCACAATAAGACTATATAACTTCCATATTTCATATTCAAGAGAGAAGATAAGTAGGAAGGAATTTTACCAAGAACAGCTTTGTAAATAAAAGCACACCAGTGACTGAGGCAGCGTGTAGATAAAGCAGGCCGATCCACTTTTGAGTATAAAACACAATGGTGAGTAAGAGATCCACAGTTTGTAATTAATGTCAGAGCCCCAAGATACAACAGCATTCAGAAAAAATAATGAATGCAGACATTTCAGATAATGTTGATCTTGTGATTATTTTGGGTAAATATCACATTCATACTTGCAAGTGGAAATGGTGTCTTTCACTGTCTTCATAAATAACTCTGCCAACTAGGCTACTCCTAAAATACATGGAAAAAATGAACAGTAAAGCTAAAAAACATAATAGCCTGTAGGTCCTTGCCCTTTGAATGTCTCTTGATTTGCTCTTTTGTGTTCCTTATTCATTTACCTGATTGTTTTTCCTTTTTTTTGTTTAAAATATAAATGTTCTTGGAGCCAAAACGCACGCTAAAGTGCCCTCCTGGGAGCCAAAACGCACGCTAAAGTGCCCTCTTTGGAGCCAAAACGCGTGCTAAAGTGCCCTCTTGGGAGCCAAAACGCACGCTAAAGTGCCCTCCTGGTTGGCAAAACACACTAAACTGCCTTCTTGGGTGGAAAAAACACACTAAACTGCTCTCTTGGGTGGTAAAAATGCGTGCTTAAGTGCCTTCCTGGTTGCCAAAACACAACTGCTCTCCTGGGTGAAGAAAACACACTAAACTCCAGAAGACTATTAGGACCAAGAAATACTATGAAACATTACTGTTGCAATGACTTTTATGTTGGGCCCTTTTTTGATCTATATTGAGCCAGAACTATATCTCACAGAACCAGTTTGGATTATCTGGTGCTAATATGGTGTTCAAATGCACTAGAATACAGGAAATGGCATCTACTTAATTGGAAATTTTCTGGGGGATGACCCCCAGACCCCCCCAGGGATTTATTTCCTTCATACATCCATGTCTCTGTGTGTTCTTCACAGTCCAACGTGGAATCTACACAGTTCTCGTGGATGCTGATCCTAACTACAACCTAACTTAGCCTGTCTAGTTAGTTTGTTTTAAGGCTATATAATGTCCCATTTGTATAACATATAAACTTGTCTAAAGTGCCCTCGAAAACACGTGGAACTTAGTGCCCTCTTCAGTGGCGAGAACGCGCTGTATGTACCCTTTTTTTTTCTTTTCGCCCCTGCCCTTCAAAAAGTCTGTGCACACCACTGTTCTCTCTTGATTTTAAGATAATGTTTCCTCTCTTGGTCTTTTTTGTATTAAATTGTGCTGTAGCATCATTTCCACCATTGCTGATAAATTCTGTCTTTTGTCTCTGTACATCTTTCCCCTGACTTGTTCTGTATATTTTCCTGTGTTCAACTTTTTTTTTTTTTTTTTTTTTAAAAAGGGTAGCATAGGGAGTTTAGGGCAGTGGGCATCCTTGAAGTTGCATTACTGCCGCCTTCTGGCTGTAATCTTCCTTTCTATTCTATGCTATTACAGCCTTGTGATTAGTCTAGTTGCTTTCAAAAACCTAAATATCCTCTCTCCACCATGTCCCCATGCTCAAGCACTTCTTTAATCCCAGCCTCAACTCGTCCAAGCCTACGTAGCATGGATGTATAAGAGACAGCTTGTCTTTCCTCTTCATAAAATCAGGACATGCACCACTGTCCCCTTTTAATTATACTGATTACAGTGACCAGTTGTGTTTCCCTATGACAGCAAGTGTGCTATAGGTGCTGTGCAATCTATTTAATTAATCCAATTAATCTAATCACAATTACTTGCTCTTTCCTTTTGGTTCCTCCTACTTTAATCTGTACTTGTCTTCATTTTCTCACACTATTCCAATACAAGCTGCCACTGTTTGATTATTTTCTTCCAAACTATGCTTTGCTGCAGTCTGTATTTCCAGTGTATTCATTTGTCGATACAGTGAAAGGCATGTGCGTTTTTTTTTCTTTTCTCTTATCCAACATAATGTAGCAATATTAATAGATAGATAAACAACAACAACAACAACATCACAAAACACAGTAATAAGTTGTGGAAGAAGTATTAATTAATGGAAGTACCGACACAATGATATAATGAAAATACATGGTTACACACACACACACACACACACACACACACACACACACACACACATACACACACACACGTATAAATATATACCATATACCCTCAATGTCTCTAAAGTACATATATCACATATTTATATTTGCAGAATTCGAGCAACCACAGACGTTGGCACATACGAATTGCATTTTCTCTCTTATCATTATCATCAATATCATTACATCATTACATTTGTCTGAGTGTTTTCCCTTACCTTATCTTAAATGGTGGAAACGCTGAGATCATTAAAGTTTTAGTTGTTGCGTAGTAAAGTTGCCCACTGTGGTGATTTCATCATGTCAGTCGGAACAAATGAAAACATTTTCCTAAACTTTTCTGAACCTTTCTCTGACGTTGTGGTTCTCATCATTCATAGATAGATAGATAGATATCATTGGATAGGAAACTGTTAACGAACACTAATGAACAAGTTTGAAGCGGTCTGTACATTTGTATGAACATTTGTATTTTGATGTTTGAGAACTTTCCAACTGCACACAAGTAAAGGAAGATGATTATTAGGAGCACCTCTACCTGTCCTGTGGTTTCTCTTCAAAGAAACTGCGCTGGTGTGAATACTGTGAATCCTACAAGTTACATACATCACCAGAAGATGGGGCTCTTCTTCAAAGGGTGTCAGTGTAAAAGGTGGAGATGTGAATGTGTTGTGAGTGTGCAAAGATATGAACTCAAGTTCAGCTAAAACTTCCAGTTAGTCTTTTATTCTGGAATCTTGTTAACCATAGTGTTCCAGCTGAGCTCCTTACTTTGTCTGTTTGATCAGACAATTGACCAAATATGTTACTAGCTCTATTAAGTACTCCTCCACTGGTCTGTCTTTGAAATTATCGGCATATGTGCAGATTTCAGGGGGGATGAAGGGGACACATCCCCCTCGATATTTAGAACATGTGCATTTGTCCCCCCCAATAGATACATAAAGGTAGCAGAGAACTTTTATTTCAACAAAACATGTGCATTTGTCCCCCCCAATAGATACATAAAGGTAGCAGAGAACTTTTATTTCAACAAAACAGACATTTACGCCATAAACTAATGCAGAAAATATTAAAGTTGGTGCATGAAAATACACCAGTATAAAGGAAATTAAGTGTTTGACGCATGAAATTTTCTGGCGGAGGACCCCCAAACAACCAAACCACCATTTCATCATTTCAAGGCTGGGTCATTCACAAGCAAGGATGGCACAAGGTTCATCACTTTGTGAAAAAAATGTGTGGGCAAAGAGTCCAACAGTTTAAGAATAACATTTCTCAGAACAGAATTGCAAAGAATTCTGGGATTTCACCATCTACAATCCTTAATAGAGAGAATCCAGAGAAATCTCTGCAGGTAAGAGGCAAGACTAAAAACCAACATTGAATGCTCGTGACTTGCCACCCAGTGTAAAAAAAGAAACTGAAGCTGACAGGAATTTTTCACATTTTCCTCTCGCTGATGTGTGTGTGGGGCAAAGCTAAAAAATTGACTCAAAATATTTCCCATGTGCCCACTCACCACAAACATTTTGACATGTCATAACACAAAAAGCACAGGTGTTTTCTAATTATATTAATGGTAATGGCTGCCTGCTGGTTCACTGTCACACACTTTAATAAAAGCAGGTCACTGTTCATTGCATCACGTCCACCTGGGCTTCTCTCAACTCAACTCAAACTTTATTTATAAAGCACATTTAAAACAACCAAGGTTGACCAAAGTGCTGAACAGGTCAATAGAAATAAACACGCAAATACAATGAGGTACCTAATAGTACACCACAATAATAACCATAAGATACATAAAATACAATACAATAAAATAAAATACAAGAGTTATAAAATAAGATCAAAATAAGCTAAAATGTTTGGGTGTCCAGCTCAACCTGAGTT
>NC_065509.1:19157526-19160271 GCF_006386435.1 Epinephelus moara
GAAATGACATCAATGAGTTGGAATAATCATATGTGTTATTTAACGCCTGTAATATTCATAACTTAACTTCTATTTATTGTCAAACATATTTATTTTCCTACACATCTTATTTTTATGGTATCTGTATTTGTACACCAATAAATTATGACACAGTGGTTTGTTGTTGCAGTCAACATTTTTCACAGCGTGCATGTTCATAATGTTTAAGGTATCATTCTTATTATTCAAGTTAAACTGTGCAGTCAACCAGTAACAGCTGTTTCACACAAGACTTTTGAACATGAGGCCACTTTTTAAGACACCAATTATTTACTGGGTTTACACATTCTCCAACAGCAGGTAATGCAATCAAAAAAAACATGTTTATGGCTGTTACATGCCATCATGATCTTTCTTTTTAAAGCTCCAATTTAAAAAAAGGAAACAGAGAAAGAGCAACAAGAATGTGAGATAAAACGTGTAAAGCGCTTTTCTGTCTGCTGCTGTGCAGCTGGAAAACCACATGCTGACGCAGTATGTAAGAATGCTCTGAATGGAGCATTTGTAGAAGGAAACAAGCAGGTCCTGATTGAGAGTCTCTGCTGTGCCTTTTTGATGGTGGCTCTGGTGTTGGTGCTCCAGGTCAGGTCGTCCTCGATGTACACGCCCAGGTACCGAATGTTGGGGACCCTCTCCACACACTCCCCGCCAATGAACAGGGGCTGGATGTGTGTTGTCTTCCTCCTGAAGTCTATCACGATTTCTTTTGTCTTGTTAGTGTTGAGGATTAGGTTGTTTGCTTTGCACCATACAGACAGCTGCTCCAACTCATTCCTGTATGCAGACTCGTCCCCTCCTGAAATGAGTCCCACCACGGTGGTATCGTCAGCAAACTTTATAATGCTGTTGCTGGGGTGTATGGCGGTACAGTCATGTGTGTAGAGTGTCTATAATAAGGGGCTCAGCACACAGCCCTGAGGGGAGCCGGTGCTGAGGCTGATGGCTGGGGAGGCATGGGGTCCCACTCTCACCCTTTGGGGGCAGTCTGTCAAAAAGTCTTTGATCCAGCGGCAGACAGGGTAAGATATTCCCACATCACACAGTTTCGACACCAGTCTGTTGGGCAAAATTGTATTAAACGCCGAACTGAAGTCCACAAAGAGCAGCCGCGCTTAGTTCCCCTGTTGCTCCAGGTGGGACAGAGCAGCGTGGAGGGCTGTCGTTATGGCGTCCTCTGTGGACCTGTTGGCCTTGTAGGCGTAAACAAGTGCCACCAGATGTCAGGAGCTACATTTGACGTACCGTAAGCAAACATGCAAGTCACTGAATCCTCCACAACAAGTTCCTGCAAATGTTTCATAATAAAAGCCCGTTCATAGAAATGAAGGGATTCTTTCAACTGAAATTATCATGGGTTTTTCATTTTAATCAGCACACTACAACTGTTGTCATACAGTTGTCCATGGCAGCAGATCGCTCTGTGTGTCTATGGGTCAAAGTGATGGCTGTGATGGGAGAAGTCGTCAACGACATAAAGAAAATCAAACATGCTAGACTTTCTGTGGGAACGTCGTGAGGCGTCCCAGATACAGCATCGGTTGTTGTCTACTATGTCACACTACAGATGAAACCATGGATTACCACAAAAGACATCATTCAGGTTCCAAGCCCACACTTTACTACGCTATCATAACAAATTTGAAGGTAAAAACTGAGTCTGCACATTTGCAACACACCAGCTACAGCTGTATGGTTGCCTTGGATACGAGACAGTAGGTAGTGGTGGATGGTTACAGTTTATTGTGATGACATATCTGGTGGACCTTTGCCAACACAATAAATTTGTGCTGTGGCTTACGTTGTCTGTCACAGTTTTTCCTCTAGATAATACATTTTGTGGGCTGCTGTGGCCCCAGTGAAACCAGTGACCACAGATGGAAATGCATGGAAATTTGGATACATTTTTAAGTACCGTGTTCGTGCTATTAGCTATACTGATAGAGCAACTGAGTATCTGCTGAAACACTAACTCACTCAGATAGAAAGATTATCCCCCATTTGCACAAACCACACTAAAGTAGACCTATCATAAAATCAGTATGTCATAGAGTAGGTTCATATTATGTATAACACTTATTAAGAAATGTTGTGACATGTGGTAAGATATTTTTTATTTGTAATTTTATTTTATGTACTTTGAAATTTTTTTAAACAATTTGCCTCTTGTTTCAAATTACCACGTTATATCATTCAATCAAAACTACCTATGTTTAAACTAGGTATGTCAACGATTGATAGCATAATGGCTAAGAATATTTTAGTTTATTTTGCAGTCTAGTCATACATCTTTCCCCTGACTTGTTCTGTATATTTTCCTGTGTTCAACTTTTTTTTTTTTCTTTTTTTTTTTAAAGTGTAGGGAGTTTTGGGTAGTGGGCATCCTTGAAGTTGCATTACTGCCTCCTTCTGGCTGTAATCGTCCTTTCTATTCTATACTATTACAGCCTTGTGATTAGTCTAGTTGCTTTTTTAGATACAAATAACACTTTAGAGAAGTATCAGTCTGGTTTTAGGATGAACCACAGTACCGAGACAGCCCTTTTAAAGATTTTAGATGACATCAGGTGCAATTTAGATAACCATAAACTCACAGTCTTGGTTTTACTAGATTTAACAGCCGCTGTCGATACAGTAGACCATCACATTTTATTAAATAGACTGAGGCACCTGGTCGGCCTCTCTGGTACTGTTTTTAACTGGTTCATC